>NW_028140467.1:0-25890 GCF_965202585.1 Thalia democratica | reverse complement strand
TGTTATAAACAAGTACGTATATGCAACGAAAATATTTCCAAGTTTAAATTACAAGCTGAACTTAACTTGGTTTTACTTTTTACTACAAAAATTAAATGAATTTTTATCTACAAGGTCGTTGATTTGCTATATTTAAAAAATTTTTAAGTGATTTTAAAATAGTAAACTTAATTTTAAAACTAGCTTTATTAAGTTACTTCACGGAAGTACAACACGGTTTGATTAGTAAAGCATGTAAATAATTAGTTATTTACTTAAAGTATTTTGTTCTGGACAAGACGTTAAAAGATGTACGTGGTATGCGACTCGATAACCGGAAATTTTTTTCGTGCACGAGGTCGTAGGACCAAATATTTTAAGCGCATTTTTTATCATTCAATAAATAATATATATTTATTTATAGTTTATATCTAGTTTAGCTCCTAAAAATACAGTTAGGTATTATTTAAAATAAAAACAACAGAAAACATTTACCACGGTTTTTGGTTCGGCTCAGCAGCTAGTCAATCAAGTCAAAATTTCAGTAAAAAAACGAATCGAAGTAAATAGTATGTTGGAGCAAGTTGAAACTTGGATTCGAGAAACAAAAATGAGCTTATCTATGATTACATCAAGAGTTATTACGTCAGCTGATGATTGTTCTTTAAGAATACAAAGATTAAAAATTATAGAATCTCAATTAAACGGTATAATTAGATTACACGACAAAAATATATTTAAAAACTAATTTTTTTATTGTTTTCTCTTTTTTCTCTTTTCTAAATAAAGACATATAATTAAGTAAGTTGAAGTAGTGTATTTTTAAATGTAAGATCTTAGAGTTAACAAAGTTTATTAACATAGAACATGAAAAAAGTATGAGTGAGAATTTTTCTTCGTTAAAAAATTTGAGTACTACTGAAAATGTTTTAAACAAGTTATCCTCAATCAAGCAAGAAGTTTCTGATTTTATTGAAACTGATAAAATCCTTGAAAGTAGTTTGAAAACTGTAGGTGTACTTCAGAAGGAATTAAAAGTTAGTCGTTGTTTTTAAGTAAAATATCAATGAAATAAGTCAGATATTTTTTGATATCGACTTTATTGTAAATTTTTACATTATAAATCTAGTATAAAGTTTACATTTTTATGTTGATCAAATAAGTTTTATACAAAGTTAATACATTTTTCCATTTAAATTTTAGTAAAGTAGTTTTTAGTAAACGTAACTTCAATAGTGTACATTAGTAACTAGCTTGTTTAAAAGTATTACGAAACTGCAAAAAAAAAGCATTTTAAACTTTCATTTAAAATAAAGTCTAAAAATCTTGAATTTAGAAACAGTGTTTACTCTTATGAAATAAATAGAACCCTAGCTCACTTTAAACTTTGTAAAAATACATATCTATTATTGTTTTATTATTTGCAGTTCACAACTTTAGGTGTACAAAGCTAAGAATCATATCACTTTAGTTTAGTATTTTTTAAAATGAGAGTTCAAATTTCTAGGAAAATGTGTCGAATTTTGCAAAAAAAAAATTTAAAGCTATTTAAAATTTACAAACTTCTTGTTTTTTAATGTTAAGTTAATTATTAAAAAATCTACAAATAATAAGAATTTATTTTTATGTGTTTATCTCAACAAATTATAGTTTCACAAAACGAGTCTATACTAGTTTCGTGTTCACTCAACCGGCTTGTACCAATTTTACGTGGTGGCCTGACCAGGAGTGTTTATGTATTATAAATAAAATGTAGAATCAAGATATTTTAATAGACTCCACTTTAGATTGAAACGATATTTTAACTAAAGCGAACTTCTAAAACATGATTAATAAATTTTTATTCAGTATTTTTTAATAATTGCTTAAAGTCTAATTACATATCAACTCTATTCTAAAATAAGGACAATGCTTTTCATTTAAATACCTTATGTTCTAAACTTCTATACAGAACCTATTGAGCTCAAGAACTGTGATTCCCTATACCTCACAAATTTCTTTGTACTTTATTTAGCTGTAAAACAATCTCGGTAAAATTTCAAGAATTATAAGCAATTTAATTTAAGTAAAATCCTTCTTTGGCCCTAATAATTACTTAGTTTTATAAATTTTATCCAAACAACAGTTGTCATGTACAGATAACTTTTTTTATTAAAATTATACATTTAGGGGTTTAACAACAAATATTAAAACTCAATTTTTTTTTCAATTTTTTTTTAAACATCAATCCTCTTTAGCTATCCCGATTTACTTATAAGGTTACTTATACATGAAGCTGGTTATTATCTGACTCCGCGCGCGTTATAATACTATTTCGGTGATGTTATTTAAATGTTTAGATATGACTTAGCTAAGTTATTTAGCTAAGTCGACTTAATGAATTGCGAACTAAACTTAGACTATCTTTTAAGCTTAGTTTAATTAAATAGTTAGATTGTTAGAATGCTTAACTAATTGTATATAAAGAAATCGAGTCTAGAAACACAAAACTGTATTAAAATGAATAGAAAATGCGATTACATATAATAACAAAATATACAAATAAACTACTTCAATTCACAAGTTCATAAAAAACAGTCGCCTTCGTGCAAGAAGTACGAGGTGAACACAACCTTTTTAGAACGATATGTTATTATTACAAGCTAAAAACTATAACTGGCCAAAAACTCGCGCTTTCCTCAACTAGCATTTTTAACTTTGAGAGAAAAGGAAGAAAAGAACAGTGCTAGCTGTTACACCTCCATATTGAGATGTTTTCTGTTTCATGACTTATCATAATTTTAATAGCTTTTAAGCTTAAATTACTTAGCTTAACTTTGCTAACTTTAACATACGTGCTTAAGCGACACCTCTTTCTGTATTTTTTACTTCCTTATTCTCATGTAACCAAAGCTCTAAATTTTGTTTAAATTATTTTAAACTATCAAGAATATTAAAAAAAAACTTTAATTAAAACTTTTTATTCTATATCAAAAGCGTTACAATGCCTCTGATTAGTCAGTATAGGAACAAAACCAGGTCTCACAGTGTTGCTTATTGTTGATGATTTTGTGGTGCTTTTTATTTAGACCATGGGCGTATCTTGTTTTTTATAAATAAGGTGACGCAATTTTTTCTGATTGAATAATAGAGTATTTTTTTACTGGATTTTAATTAAAGTTTTTAAATAAATTAGATTAAAAACTAATAACTAACTAGAAGACACTGTTAGTATACATTAAATATTGCTAAAACTTAAATATAAAACAAAACAAATTATAAATTTAAAACAAGTATGTACTATAAAGATTTAATTGTCTAAAACTTGTTAAACATGTTGATATTGTTAGTAGCTATTAACTATTAGTAAAAACTTTTTGCCGAAAGAAATTATAAGTAGGATATAAGAACCAAGATATTAAAAAAATTAAGTGTTTTTATTGAATTTGTATATATTAACTGATGGTTAAGATTTTAAAACAAAAGCTAACTATAAGTTTGAAACCATAAATAAAAAACATTGGTAAATTTAATGAAGTTGATAATAATTTTTGGATTAAGCTTATCTAATTTTATTTAGTTTTAAATAGTTAAATTGAGTTATTAAATTTCAAAAATTTAATATAAAATATTTACTAGTTTTAGCATTAGCAAAGCAAAAAGTTTATTTAAAGGTATAAAATATAGAATATTCTAAATCAAATACTAATTTAAAGAAAATGTTGAAACGTTGCTATACTGAAGTCATTGTTGAGTAGATAAACTGATCTGATCAGTTTTTAATAAACAATAAAAACAAAAATCTTGTGGTGTGCGACTCGATAACCGAAAGGCTTTTCGTGCACCAGGTCTTAGGACGAAATTTTCTGAGCGCTTTTTTTTCTTGTTCAATAAATAATATATATATCATAGTGAAAGACGCCCGATAATATGCTTTAATACAACCAAACTAAAAAAATTAAATAGTAAATTGATAAAAGTTTGCTTTACAACAGTTTATTTACTAAAAGCGACGTGTCTAGACTTTTTTAAAAGAGGTAGCGCGTTTTTTTTCTATTCATCAATAAAAGAGGCACGCTATCAACCGAAATTGACTATGCGTATATGCATAGAAAAAAAAAAAGTCATGGAGAATACACAGCAGTAAAACTAATTACAAACACAAAGATGTAACACATTACAAAAAAAAAGATTAACAAAAATAAACAAAGTAGGATTGATTTTTATTCTCATTTCTTCGTCTGATTCGGTTTCTAAAAGTATTGTTTCATCCTTTTCTTTCAGTCTTTTGTGTATAGTAGATCGTCATTTGTCGCGATCATTAGTAAGTTACTTACTTCCATCAGCTCTGATACTCAAGGTTTTTAAGTCGCGTTTACATACGTCCTTAAAACGTAGTCTTAAAAGTTTGCATTTGAAAACGACTAGCTCGCTATATAACAGAGACTTTTGGATTAGCTCCTCACCCATTCTTAGAACATGACCAAGCCAACGTATCCAGCGTTGGCTGAGGGTAAAGTACATGGTGGTGAGATCAGTACTTCTCAAAGCTTCTTCGTTGGTGATGTTTTTTTGCCTAGCAATACTAAGGATATGACGGAGGCATCGTAGGTGGAAGGTGTTTATGAAACATGGACGTTTTCTGCTTCCCACTAGAAAACGTCCATGTTTCGCTACCATATAGAAAAGCCTTGTGGATTTCGCATACACCAACACAACAAACGTTAGCCTTGTGCAAATGTCTAATTTTTGACCATCCTAAACTCTTACAATTAAACGAGCGAAAGTAACTGAGGCTTTACCGTGCGACTATTGATTTCTGTGTCAAATGATGCTTAAAAGCCAAGGTATACGAAACGTTTTACATTTTCAATAACATTGTCATTGATGTTGATCGATGGTAGAATATCTGTACCTGGGCTTAGGACTTTAGTCAGTTTTTAGACAAATTTTAAAACCAAAATCTGAGCATGCTTATGAAAATTGACTAACTAGTGTCTGCAGGTCTTGGGAAGAATGAGCTACGAATGCAGCATCATCAGTAAAAAGAAGATTACGTAGTATGATAATTTTTAGATTTCGCTTCGCTCTCAGACTTGAAGAGTTGAAAAGGCGACATAGAGTTGAAATAAAAATTGCTTTATCAAACTAATATTTAAACATATAGAGTCGCCTTTCCTTTTAATCTTATTAATAAAATATGTTCAAACAGTAGACTAAAAAAGAAAACTTTTTATCTTTATAAACTGGTATAAACTTTACGATACTTAGCTCACTCTGTAAAACATTAGTAATTTAATAAGTAATCATAATTTAAAACTGAATAATTGTTTACAGGTTAAATTTTTCCCACTTGTAGTTTAAATAAATTATTTTAGTATCCTTTAGTTTTTATTTTAATTTAAATTTAATTTCTTTACACTTAAATATGTTCTATCAAAATAATAGATTACAAATGTTTTAATCTAACTTATAAGTTTAGAACGCCATTGTTTACAAAATGATGGTTTTAGCATAAACTGTAGTAAAGACTTTAATAAATAAATAAAGTGCCTTTAATATATAAAGAAAGATAAAAAAATATTTAAATATTATTTTATAAAATTGTTGTAATTGTTACTCTATAAGTTTAAATTAATGGATTAATTGAAATTAAATGGTCAGTTTATAGTGAACGACATAAATCAAAGTTCGAAAAGCTAAAAGAGAGAAATCAAATAATACTATGAGACTATTACAGTAAAAGTGTGCGGAATTCCACTTTAATATGTCCCAATTTTTATCTAGCTTATTTTACAACAGACTAAAGTATACTTTAAACTTATTACCATTTATCTATAGTATCATAAATCAGTTTTCTACAAGTAACTAACTGTAGTTAAACTTTAATAATCACAATAAACAATTTCAAAACTAATTTGCAGTTTCTAGTTAAAAAAACAGTTTATAACCATCATCTATTTACAAATGCTAACATTTTCAAAAAAAAAAAGAAAATAGTTTAGTAACAGTTTCACGAATAGGCTCTTTAAAGATTTTATTGTGACTTAATGATGAAGTTTTAATTAAGAATCTGTTAGAGCTGACTATAATTTGAGCACAAGAAAATATTTAAACCGTAATAATTTTTAATGTTTGTGACCTCAACATTCAGTAAAAATTACTCAAAAAGTACGAGCCAATCCTGCTAACATATGTAAAACTTCTTTATAAATAATATTTTTTTTGTGTTTCATCTTTGATTTCTTTTTCTTTTTTCTCGGGTTGCACAGGCTCCTTGAAATTAATCAAAACAATATCCTGCAAGCAACTAAGTGTAGTTAAAATTAAATAATTAAAATTCAACACTTTTGAAGTATAATTTTACTTTCTAGTTCTAAAACTCGTAAGTCATCATTTATTTATTTACTTGTCATTTTCATTTGAAAACCTTGTGCATCTGACTAAAAAGTTTACTGTACATTTAAATGATGTATTACATTTAATACTGTATGGCAGGGGCATGTTTTGACTGGTTTCCTGTTTCCTGTGAACCCCATGAAAAAAAAAGAAAAAAAAGATTCTTAGAATATCACTAAAGACGTTGTTTATTGACTTTGTTTTGGTTATTTGATAAACTTTGAATAATGAATGTTGAATTTATAAAACTGAAAGATTAAAAAGTTTCCTTAACAAAAAATGCTCGTTTTTTCCCAGCTGAAATAGATTTTAAATAAAATTTTTAATGTGACGTCATAATAAGTAAAAGTTTAAAAGTAGCATTTTTTTTTAGGAAACTTCTTACTAATATGCTCTTAGTTACCATTATAAATTGTTACTTAGTGTAAACAACTTTTATTTAAGTTTTGTTTTGAAATAGTAAGTAAAATTTTACTTAAAAAATGTCAAATATAATCACTAAAGTTTTATTTTACTTACTTAGTTGTATAAAATAATGTTGTGTGAAGCTTTTGTGTTATGTTGTTATATAATAATGTTGTGTTTGTACTTAAAAAATTATATTTTTGTTTATGTGTAAACCAACTAGGTTTAAACCTTGAAAAGTTCAATTTAAAGAGTTTTTAAAATAATCTCTAGAAAATTACACCACCTAACAATTTACTATTGTATTATTTGATAGTATTTTAATATTTTTATTTAAGTTGTTTTATTTTTGTATATCTGTCTGCCACAAAGTTGAGTCTTGACTTTTTGAAATTTTCAACTCAAAAATTTCAAAACCATCACTATAATTTCTGCACCATAAGGCAAACATTTAAACAAAATTCAAACATATTTTAATTGAATAAGTATAAAAATTATTAAAAATTCAATTTTAAATGATTAAATTGCTTGAAAAAATATTTCTATTATAAGTAGATATATAAATGTAAAAAGTTTAAAACTTAAAAGAAAAATTTGTAAGAACTCTATTAATACTAACATTCAAATCAAAATTGAGTTCCTTATAAAAATTTGTTCTAGTTTTAATTATTTTATAATATTGTTTCCTGATACAAAGGTTAATTTTTATAGAGTAAGTTAGTTATGTCTGTAATATTTTTGTTTTAAATAACATATTTGAATTTTAATACACATTCTGTAAGTTCATAACTTTTTTCTGCTTCTTTTAGTTTAACTTATCTAAATTTAATAAAGTATAATAAATAAATAAATATATGATTTTTCTATTACTACTTATATGTTTTTTTTTTCTAAACAGAAAAAATCATTTTAAAAACAGAGTTTTTTGCCTAAATATTGCGTAGTACGCACAATGCTTACTTAACTGGCAGTCATACCTAAGAAATGCGTACTTAAGCGGCAAATTAAAAACAAAAAAAATTGTGAACCCTCTTTGAAAAAATTCTAGAGACGCCCCTGCTGTATGGTTCTAATTGCAACGATAGCATTTTCAAATATGAAACCCAAGTAAGGAGTCGGCAAACTGTAATCCCGCCAGCATGCAAGTTTAGCCCGCAAAAAAGTTTTAAAACTTACTTTAGTAAAAAAGGGTTTGAAGAAAGTCCCAAGAAAACTTAAAAAAAAAATTTAAACTCACACTTGATCTTCCGGGGTCTGTAATTCAAAAAAACTTAGACTAGATATAGCAAGCTTTTAAATGAAAAGTATAATACAAAAAAGTCTTAAATATAATTTTCGGGAAATTCGAGACTAACACTAAACATTTCTTTTTAATGAATAAAAACTACAACCGCAGCCGGCAAAATTTCTATACATGAAATTTTGCCCGCGACCAACAAATGTTTGCCAACCTCTGCTCTGGGTGGGTGTCAGAATAGCACAGCGACACTTTAGCACGCGTCGTCAAAAAAAAATGTTTATACTCTAAATTTGTAAATCTTTTAAGCTTGAATTATTATTTTTGATTGTTTATTAGTTTTTTAAGAAAACTAATTTTTATATTTTCTAGGACTTTGTTATGTAATAGTATTAAATATTTTTACGATATTTATTATAAAACCTAAAAAATTTTTATGTTTGTTATTTAATAATCATATACATTTTAAACTAAAATAAATAATACGATAAGATAGTACAGATAATAACTAATTAATATGGTAACATTTGTTGAAAAATTAAAAAAAAGCTGAGATTTTCAAAACTTAGTAAAAAAAGTCAAGAATACAAATAGCAAACTTATTTAAAAAAAAAATAAAGTCTATTTATTGACACGTTTTTTGTATACTACAGAATTCTAAATATTTCTAGTTAAAAAAGTATAATCAAAAAATATAAATGAAGGTTTAAAAAGGTTTGGTTTGAGCAAAATAACGCTCAGTCAAAAAAAAAAAAGTTTTTTAAAGATGACTAAAACAAACATAGAAGAGAAAGAAGTAATGCAAAAATGACGCTCAGTGATAAACTGACACCGTGCAAAAGTGACGACCGTGCTAAAATGACGACGTTCAAAAGTGACCCTCCATGCTAAAGTGACCCACCGTGCACAATTGACGCACTGTGCTAAAGTGACGCCGTGCAAATAGTCAATATAGTAGGCATTGTTACCTCTCGTTAAGTTACGTTCTCTTGTTTAGTTACGCATATTTGCTGTTGACACAATATTCGTAAATTCGCGAGAGGTTACTGTAGCTAATTCTTCAATTTTTTGATAAGTAAACATATTAGATAGTAAACTACCAAACTAACTGTTTAGCTAGGCTAATAAAAACGGTTTATTGACTGATGAGTCCTAATAAAGACAAAACCAGGATACTGCTTGAAATGTTGTTGAAGATCGTGCGATGCAGTCTAGTGGTTATTGTATGATGGCGAAAACATCTAAGCTTTGCTGAAAGTAGCTAAAATATTACTACTACAGTGCTTCCTCGCTAATCCGGCCAAGTTGGGCAAGATTTTTTTGAAAATACGGCCGGATTTGCCTTTGGCCGGATAAGAACAAAATATCGCTTTTTTTACAAATTATCTACCTTAATTATATTATGAATGTATATAGCAAAACGTACTATAAAATTTCTGTCAATTTAATTTATTTTACTTTATTCAAAGAAAAAAGAATTAAAACAGACAAAACTAAACGAAACAAAATTTTATAAGTTCAAAATTAATGGAAAAAAACTACACTGCTTTAGGCACATTATTGTTTGCCATTTCGCAAACTTTTAACTTGTTTTCAATTGTTAGTTGAACGCGTTTTTGTTTCTTTGCTGTCTTATCCATTTTTTAACCAGATATGTTGATTGTAGTATATTGAAGTGTAACTTGCTTAGCAAAGACAGAAAAATTGCAAATAAATAATAAACACGTTTGTTACAACTGAGCGGGAAAAGTATGAAAAAGACTTAAGATTATACAAATGATATTTTGTTATGACGTAACAATATATTGCTTGCATACTTATAAAATGTAAATTGAATACTTTTTCGAAGTAAAATCATATAAAACGCTAAAAACGCTAAAGTAAATAAGTGGACTTCTCGACTAAAACCGGCCGGATAAGCGAGGAACCGGATTAGCGAGGACCGGATTAGCGAGGAAGCACTGTACTTATAAACCTAACAATTAATACTTAAAATATGTTGAAACTAAACAATTTAAAAAAGCTGAAATGTCATTAAGTTGAAACAAACCATTAAAGTAAATATTTTGTTTATAAAATAGAGTTAAACTTGTTTAACTTTTGAGTGTTTCATCCGACCAATTAAAATGAATAAAAATTTCACAAAACAAAAAACACCGATAAAATGTATAACTGACAAATTGTCGTAATTTTTACTTTCGGAATTTGAAATTTACTAGTTGACTTCTTGAACTTTAATCGCTTGAATTAGAGTTGTCGTTTTTGAATAGTCGCAGTTTCAATTAATGATTTGAAATATCTTGCACTGAATAATACAAAAATTTTTACTAGAGTGTTTTCTACGTTATATCGATAAAGACATTCTAGTAAGCACACACTTTGACCATGGTTTTAATATTTAGTCTAACATTGTCATTCTCTAACGAATTTTTTTTTAATTTAACTGTGTTTCTTGCTTTATAAAAACGCTAATTATTTTTTCATCTCGTAAATAATTAAGCTTTTAGTCGGTTATTTAAAAAAAAATACCTGTTTTTATATATAGTTTTTTTAGTTTATGATTTTTTACAACTTAACAAGACTTAATTGATACACATTTTTTGTTTATCCGTTTTGGTTTATATATTACGTAAATATTACTGTTATGAGTAAGTTCTATGAATTTTAAACGGCTTATTGTTTTGAATAGTAGCACAACCTAATATGAAACTAAATACCAACAACTGATTAACATAAACTTTGACTCAATAGTTTGTCCGAAACTTCTGTTTTTATTTCTGTAGACAACTTTGATAAATGAATTTAGTTATAACAGCATTTTTACAGTTTTTTACTTACTAAACAACTAAATTAAAATAACTTAAGTTGATTTATTTGTAAGTATATCTAAATTTTATTTAACTGTTCAAAATATAGGTTTAACCGTTTGCTAACAAAAGATCCTAGTGAAGTAACTTCACTGGAATATAAATAAAAACAAATTGTACAGTAATCTTCCTTTATTGTACCAACATATATTTCTGTTGAGTGAATCAACACACTTCAACTGGGTTCTGTAAAAAATAAAAAATTAAAATTTAATTTTATCTATAAATACTCAAGTTATGAAATGAGTTGAAAATAAAAATAATAAAATTGAAAAGGTATGTAAACTTAACTTGTCTCAAAAATTTATACTTACTTAAAACTTACTAATAAACAAGATTTAACTTCAAGGGTTGGCTTTTTGATGCTGAAATTCGAGTATCAAAGCTTGAAAACTTGTCAGAAAAAAGTTCGTATAGTTTTGAAAATGACAACCTTGAAAAAATTAAAACGCTTGGTGAGGAGTTGGAAGAAAAAAGATATAGTGTAAAACTATTAGAAACGGAATTGAATAATCTTGTGCCAGACGGTTTGTGAGCAAAATATATTAAAATGTATACCTTTATTAAAAAAAAATATTTTGTCAGTCGTCATCAGTGGTGATGCGTGTTTTTTTATGGTGGCTGAGGAAAATTTACAAGTATAAAATATAACAAACTTTTTTTAGGATATAATTTAGTAAGATAGAAGTACTACAGTTACTACAAATCTTTTGTAAACATATTTTTTATCAAAAAATTAGTAAGTTTAACAGTTATGTAATATTATATTTCCTTAAAATGGAGCATCTGTCCAGTACTCCATCCCACGCGTTCGCCGCTGGTCATTATATAAAACAAATAGTAATCAATTTTATCATTAGGTAACTTCAGCGATGATTTTGTGGACATAATTACGTCTTTCAACCAAATAACTTTACGAACGAGAAATGTCGAGCTCAACCAAAAGGAAAATTTAAGTAAAACCAAAAAGTTTAATGTGTTCGTTTAAGTTATATTCAATTCAACCACTAAAAAGTATAAAACGAGATTATACTAGTAAAATGCATATCACACGATATATTTTAAAACAAGATAATAAAGGGTTAAAACCGTTTTTGGATTATTAGCTATAATAATAAAATACTGTACTGTATAACCAAAAAAACTAAGTGGTTCTAGTTTGTACTAAACTTAAAAAACATTTTTTTAAAAGAAATAATAGTTTTATAATATTTTTCTACTAAAATAACAAAATAAGTTGTTGACTTAAATTTCACGTATAATGCAGGTTTCTATCAGAAGTTGATACCTTAACTTCTCATTATTTAACTGAAGCAGAGAACCTCTTAAGCAACTTGGCAGATCCAACGGAAAAGAGACTAAAAACTGCACAGGTTATAACCACACAGGGATTATTGAATTACTTCAATGATTAATACTACTGATCATAATTAAATACTAACTATTTATCTTTAAGTTAAAAATACTAGGAGCTACTTAGACCACTTTAAATAAACTAGGCATAACAAATGAGTGATTATACAGTCACCTCTCGCGAATCTACGCACTTTTCTTTAGTTACCCATTTTAGAACTTTAAAAAAATAAGTTTGAAAAATATTAAATACTGAATGAACTAATTTTATTTAATTATCGAATTAACCATATATTTAATTTTTTATAAAAAAGTTTAAATGCGAACTCACCTCTTTTATCTTAAGACTTTGTAAAACTATGCTCCTTGACTGATTAAAAAAGATTTAATTGTGCCTTAGTGTTTTAATTGTTAACAACAGTTTTAATTAAGTTTCTGAAAGAAACATGATTGTCTGACTAACAGTAATAAATATTTTGTAACAAACGATTCTCTAAATACAAACCTGTGTTACAGAGCTCATGCACTATGTATGAATAATCATCTAAAAAAGTATATCAAAAAAATTTCAAGTAAAATGTAGCAATTATTTTAAATATATAGTTTTTTTAATGTTTTAACAATGTTAGAATTATAGCTAACCACTTGAATTTAAAATACATAATAATACTATTATAAGATATAAATACTGTTTTACAAAAACTTCACAAAAAACAATGAAATCAATACTAAATTCAACTTATGAAACTACATTATTATGCTAGAACTGCTTAATGGAAGGTCTGGCTCGAATCTGAGCTCCCTTTTTGATGAAAATATATATAGCTGTACATTGCACAAGAAATATTGCATCAAACGTTTTTTATTGGCTCTACTCTTGCTCTGTATTTTCTCCTTCTCTTTATTTTATTACATTTAAACTCTATTTAAAGTGCATAAATGTTTGCACGCGTGTCATTCTGATTAGCTCATTTTGTGACACTCGACATTAAAAAATTCATATTACAGCATTTAACATTCAACAATCAAACAATGAAATAGCATATGAAAGATGCAATTTCGTTGAAAGGTAGCATAATCACTTGTAACATTAGAACTAAATGTTATTAATTCACAAATAAATTTACAAAAGACTTTAAAAATGGTTGTAGTTATTTTAGGTAGTTTAATCTAATTCTATAATTAAGAACATTTTTAGACTTTGAAATGCAAAATGAATGCCGACAAACATAAAATTGAAAAGCTATGTGAACATGTAGAAGAAATGACTCCATGTATGATTGCAAAAGAGTCTCAAACTATCGAAAATCACGTTAGGTTAATTTCAATTAATAATTTTTTTATATAAAATTAAAAGGAAAAAAAAAAGTAATGAGGTGCAGATAAAAATTAAATTTAATGTAAAAACAAAAAACTACCGTGTTAAAACAAATTTTAGGTAAAAATTAGACAACAAAATGCTAAATAGTTTTACATTTTAATATACAATAGAAATATGAGCCAGAAGTGGGTTGAAGCAGAACAAAAAGTTAAGGCGATGTTAAAATTCTTAAAAGAAACTGTTATGGAAGTTGAAGATTTTAAGAAGCAGTTAAATAATTTCATATTATACCTTGAAGACTTTGACAAAACTGTTGAAAAAAAAAATCACATGACGCAAAGCGTTGAAGATTTAAACAATATAAAAAATAAGTACCAGGTAAAACAAGTCTAAACATAAACAACTTAAACATGTTCTGAAAAAGAAATACATATCACTAAAAATAACTTAATGGTACTCATTGAAGCAGTTTTATTTTATTTGTTCAGTTGTTTTAAACTAATCAAATAAAAACAATAACTAGGTTTGATTTTGCTTTTTATTTACTTTGTTTTTTTAGACACTATGTAAAAAGCTGCAGGAACAAAAAGAATATTTTTCTGTCGTAACTTCACTAAATCAAAGCCTCACTTTTCAAATTAGTTCAATAGAGCGTGAAAATATTAAGAATGAGGTCGAGAAAATACGAGTTTTATTCCAAAATTGTTTTAAAAAGTGCAATGAAAAGTCAAAAAAATAGGTCTTACGATTGCAACACGAAAAAATTTATTGGATATGTCACAACAAGTAATGTTTTAAAACTAAATAACACTATTCAAAAGTAAGAATTACTTAATATACTAAAACTTGTTGTAAAAAAAAATACTTTTTATAATACAGACTATGTGTTGGTTAGACTGCGTAAATACAAACTTAAGCAAAACAATAAAAAAGCCATACCATCCTTACGATGTTGCAAAACTTTTGCAAGATCACAAAGTGAGTAAGTATAAATTAAGAAAAAAGTAACATTTTATAGTTAGTTGACATTTTTTATTAATTAACATTGGCAATGTAACAAGGATAATTGAACAAAATAGACTTCGCATTAAAGAAATGTTAATAGTTAATTGTTTAAGTCATTTATATTTTAGCACTTAGTTTCAGTTTGCACATATGTGAAAACAACTTGTAACTTTTTTTTTTAATCATAGTTAGTTTTAATTATTTTGTTTTAGTCTTTATATGCTTAAAAATAATTACACAATTGAAACAATAACACAACTTTAAAAATCGTCTTGTTATTAAGGTCTTTTCATTTTTAAGTAAATAAAATATTATTTTTAGATCTTAACTATGAACATGTACTTTTAATCTAATAACAAGTTGTACAACATAAATTTTTAAATGAACTTTAGTAATCGTTGAAAATTAAGAACATTTACATGTGTTTTTGTCCTGGACAACACTTTAAAAGATATCTAAGTGGTGTGCAATTTGATAACCGAAAGGTTTTTTCGTGCACCAGTTCCTAGGACCAAATATTTTGAGTGTTTCTTTTTGTCCTAAATAAACAAAAATAATTATCGTATAAATAGTTTTAATTCCAACTCACTTGTATTTTAAATGCCTACTTAAAAAGTCTTTAGAAAAAAACAAAGATTAATTAAACTCGAATAAATTAAGGCATTAGAATACGGAAACGCTGTAGTTTATTTTTAGGCACTTCATAAGGAAATGTTACGCCATAAAGTTACAGTTCAAAAAGTTACTAAATCAGAAATTGAAGTTTATCAATCAAAAAAAGAAATTCAAAAAAGTATGTTTCTATATATTTTTAAATTAATAAGTACTTTCTTCAAGCTTTAATAAACCACCATTGTATAAATTTAACCTAAACAATTAAAAGTACATTTGTTTTCAGATTGAATAAACTTCTTTAAACTTCTATAGTACATAGATTTTATAAAAAGGGTAATAAAGTTAATTTTTTTTTTCAATAAAAAAAAAAGTTTTTTTTAAGTATACAAAGTTTTTTAGTAAATATGTGAAGTCTTTTATAAAAACATTTACTGATAAACTTATAAACCTTTTAAAAAAAATTTACTACTAATGTTAAACACCTAAATTTACTAAACAAAAACATTTTTGCACATTTAAGAGTTGTAAAGTTTTATTGTAACGTTCTAACTTAATAGGTATCTTAAGCAAGTATAATGATGTTGATAATCTGTGGAACAAAAGACTTACAGAATATCAAGACTTACTGGCATCTCGTGAAATGTTTCAAGGAGATGTTGAAAGGGTTGTTTTGTGGTTAAAGCAGGCAGAAATTGTTACTTTTCCGCAAATAAACCCAGTTTCTGACAATAAACAGCTTAAAGAAAATTTACTTAAATACAACGTGATTTGAATTTATTTTTAGTTTATTAGTTTTATTATTTTACTTAGCTTTGTCAAATTATTTTTAGTTCTGAGAATACACATTTGAAATTCTAAATTTTTACAGCTTGTTTAATTATATACATAAATAGTTATTTAATTAAAAATTTGTACTGCTTTATTGAGTCTACAACTTGATTATAATTTATTTAATTTACTATTATTTTGATTTGTTATAACGAACTATAAAATTTAACAGAATGTTATAAAAGAAGGCGAAAACTATAAAAAGATTATTTCTAAATTACAATTACAGTTTAAAAAAATAGCTAAAGAGGTTCAAGAAAATGAAAGAGTTTTACTTGAGGAAAAAATAAAGAAAATTCAAGAACAATTTATCCAGTAAGCTAGCTTGTTTAATTATTTCTTGACTTATTTCTACATCTTTAGAAAATAAGTGTACGTTTAAATTAATCAGACATGAAAGGTTTTGTAAGTAAAGTTTAAATTTGTTATTAATTTTAATAACTATGCAGTTTAAAACTTAGCGTTAGCTGACATTATATGATTATGTTTCAAAATTTGTTAAATAGTAATTAACGCAACCTGTAAACATTTTCAGAGGTTGATAAAAACAACATTTATTACTAATAATTATATTATTTAGATTTTATGAAACTAAATGTGCTATTTTATTTACTACCAAATGGGTGTGGTTATTTGATAAAAACCTTGTTCATATTTTATTGTAAAATTGCTTTAATCGTTTACTGATATACATTTTGTAAGATTTGGTTAACTTTAATAAATTATAGCGCCTAACTGTAAATCACATATTTTAAATGTTTAATTTTTATTTTTTTGAATATGAAAAAAGATTTAGCTGTTCAAGTAATACAAGTTTGAATTAAGTATTTTTACTAATTGTTTATTTTTATGTTTAGCCATTTGGATGCAAAAAAATTGTTAGGATTTAAAACTACTTTTAAATCTTGTAAAAAAATAATAATAAGCTCGAAATTTTAAAATAAATGATTATTACAAAATACTTATTAAAACTTTTGCAAAAATTTTGTTGGTATTACAGTACAATGATATAAAAGAATTTTGATTTCTGCTTTAAACTTTGTGTGAAAGAATTGCAATGAGTTACGAATGTGCAACTTCAGAGTAATAATATTATGTTAAAAAACTCAAATGCTCAAAACAAAAACATGAGTGCTAAAAGTTTGCAATTGTGAAACTGCTTAATTGTACATAGAAGATTAAGTAATCATAACTGCTTTATATAAGAAAAACTTATTTTTTAAAAGTATCAGCTTTACTGTTTATTGAACTGTAAAAATAAGTTTAAATTACAGAGTAATCGACTCATCTAACGAAAAATCAAAAACAATCTCGGGTATGATTTCATCTCAAAGTCTTTATAAAGAAGCTTTACGTAAGCTAAGTAAGCACTTAGCTGAAAGTCAGCAACTCTTAAATGAATTGGATAAAAGTAAAACAGGACAAACTGCAGTGAAAGCTTTAAGTTTGTTGCAAAAAGCGCTGGTCAGTTTATTTGTTTTATTTTGTGTTGTATACCATGAAAGTTTAATGGAAAAAATAAAAAAAGACCTAATTGTTTTAAATCGAACTTAATTGTTTAGAATTTTATTTTATACAAAAAATATATGTACCTATCATATTAGACAATTTATGACCTTTTTTAATGAGATGACTAATAATTACTGTTGTAATAAACTAAAATGTTGCATAACTAAGCATTAAAAATATATTTAGAAAATTAATGAAGTAGTTATTGCACAAAATAAAGAAGTTGAGGAGGTGGAACATATGCGAGACGAACTTCGAGCCTCTGGACAGTTATGGCAACCAGAAAAAATGCTGAAAACGACAGCAATATATCAAAAAATAGTGTTGAGTAGTAAAATGATTATCAACAAGTTTCAACAATTGGTTTCACAAAGAGAGAGGTTTTTAAACATTAAAAATACTCTTTACTTTTTTTTCTGTAAACATAATTTTATTTAAACCAATATATGTTCTACGTAACACTTGAAGAAAAAAAAAGTTGCATAATTTATTTTTAGTACGTAGGAAAATCAGTTTTATTGACTTAACCATCTAAATTTGAATAGTTTTGAACTACGGACAGAAGGTTTAAAAGAGAAAATACATTGCATAAAAAATGAATTGGATATTGAAAATAAACTTACAAAAGCAAAAGACAAACTAAAAAAATTACAAGTGAGTAGTATTTTTTTATGCAAATACTTTTTAGATATTTTTTTCTAATTTTATACAATATTTATAATATATGTAACAACATTTCTACGAAATAACTTAAAAACAAGTATATTTAAATAATTAAAAAATACTAGTACAGTCATCTCTCGCGATTCTACGCAAACTGTGTCCACAACAAAAAAGTGCGTATTAAACGAAATAACGTACCCGAAAGAGAAGTAGAAAATATACCTACTATATTGACTATTTTCATATAATGAAATTTATTAGATACAATTTTATTAGATAGGTGACTTTTCCACTTTTTTGTTTACAAAAATAATTTTCACTTCAGTTGTAAGTATATGTTAAAAGGATTTATAAAAATTACTTATGCCTTTACAAAAAATTTTTTACTTTGTTCCTTCCAATTTAAAACTAAACTTGTGTTGAATGGTATTGGAGAAATATTATGCAAGAAAAGTCTAATCTTAGGTGGGCAAGGAAAAAAATGGCTAAAAATAAGAGACTTATTAATTTAAACGAATTTTTAAGCTAAACATATTGTGAAGAATTTAACATTATACCTTGTTTTATTTAAAGGTATAGAGGGTTTCTTAGATACCTAAAGTGTAAAGAGCAAAGCCATAAAACACAATAGGTTCCTTATGGAAGGAACAAACTAGAAATGCATATGTCTCAATTATATTAGAAATTTAGCCTCTTCTATATTTAAAAAAATTAAATTTAAAATAAGTGCATGTTGCTTATTTATGATATACAAAAGATTTACAATATTAATGATTCTCAGATTATAATTTTTTGGTAATTTTTGAGAATTATTAAATGCGTAACTAAACAAGTGCGTAGATTCGCGATAGGTGACTATACAGTGCAAAATAAACTTTTTGACTAGTTTCTTTTGTTTTAAATGTAAATAAAACTGTTAGGTTATACAAGCCATGCTTACTAGCTGTCTGGTAGAACTTCGAAGTATCTCTGAACTGTCTGAAAATTTATGCCAAGAAATGGACTTATCCGATAAGTTTTTGATCAAAAATAAAATAAAAACTTTTAGAAGTATTCTGGACCAATTACAAACACTATCAACAAATGAACAAAGAGAAATAGAAAAGAAGTTTTTTTTTTTTGAAAATTCGTTAATATTATTTATGACAAATAACAACTTAGCATTTACTAAGCTTTATAACTATTTTTTATCTTTATTTTTTTAAAGATTAGTTTCACGTAAAAAATTTGAAGATGAGCTTGTAAAAGGCTTGGAATGGCTAAACGACACTAATACTGTAATTTCGTGTCTCGTCCCTATGAAATTAAATCCTGAATCAATTCAACAAGAAACTAAAAAACTTTACGTATGCAAACCTTATATTTTTTTATAATTAAATTTCTAAAAAAAGATAATATTCAAAGTATTTAAACTAATTATAATTTCATTTGTTTCAAATTTTGTTATAACATCAGTACTAACTATTTTAAGTCTGTTTTAATATTAGTGTTTTTAAATTTTTTTTACCTTTGCTTGATTAAAAATGCAAATTGCTTAAAATAGATAGTTAAAGAAGAAGTTGAGTCAAGATTAAGGGTGCTACAAGCACTTGCAAAAAGGCACATGTTGTGTTTATCTAGTGATGATCAAGAATTATCAAAGTATTTTAAAATGCAGCTTGATCAGCTAAACAATATTGACTGTTCAATAAAAGAAACAATTCAAAAAAAGGAGGTTTAACCATATTTTAGTAAAATATTCCATTTAAAAAAAAAGATTATAACTTTCCTTTTTTCAAAACGTTTTCAATATTAAAATATAAATATTTAAAGCTCGAATGAACTTAAAAACAAATTAGCTTTAACTTTTAACTGTGCAATTAAGAAGTTCTAAACTTGTAGAGGTGCTTGAATACTTTGTTTGAGATGCGTCATGATTTTCAAAAACTTCTCCAAAACACTGAAGAAAAATTAGCATCTCATCGAGCAGAGATACAAATCTTGCAATCTGACTTAGAACCTAAAAATTATGAGCAACATCTTTTAAGAAATAAGGTTTCTTCTTTATTTATAAATAGCTAAACAAAAAAAAAAATAAAGCCTACTTAAACCTATAGTTTTATTACTTTTGTCTAATGTAAAACGTATTACACGGATTTTTTGTTTTTAATTGCCTTCTCTTTTGTACAAAATATTTTTAATCGATAGGCTTTTTTATTAGATATAGTTTAAAGGGTTATAGTTATAGAGTTAAGTGCTCTTAGAATAATTACTGTAGATCTATGTCTAAAAAATCTATTAAAACCAAAGCAGGCGCCTTTTGACTGGTTTCTTGTTTCCTGGATGACCCTAAAAAAAATTGACTAAATATGATAAAAATCCGATTGAGTAAGGTTATTTTTTAAACAATTTACTAAAGTTCTTATCTATCTGTTAAATTTTGCTATCAAGTAAACTTCTTTGTTTTTGCGAAGTTTTTAAGGTTTTTTGTAGAAAAAAAGTAAAGTGTATAAAAATTATATAATTACGAAGCGATTACATTTAAAATAAAATTTTTAAACCTTAGTTAGCCAAGCAAAAGTGTCCTACAAAACTATTTTTGAATAATTAAAATCCTCCAAGGGTGTTCTTTTTTAATACGAAGCCATTGACCGATTCCCATTCTGTTTTATTTTTACAACATTTAAAAATCGGTAGTTTTACAATTCTTTTAAAACTTATGTTATAAATTATATTACAACTTATGTTATAATGTAAAATAAACTTTAAATCTGCTACTAGGTTTTTTTTCAAATGTATAATACATTTTACATTTAAATTTAATGTTTAGCTAAATTATTTTAACTCAAACTATTTGACTAAGTAGTTTACTTACATATCTTTTAATACGTTTTTGTAATATTATGACAAGTTAATTACTTTTTGATTAGTACTTTGTTTTAAAGTTTTTGTTATACATGCTAAATTTACAAAGCAAACTTTCATATTGTCAATAATAACATGATTTAGGTTTATAATTAATAATTTCTCTAAAAATTAAAGAACAGGTTTACTTATTAAAATTTTGCATTCCGTTTTACTGTTTTTTTTTTAATGTTTAAAGTATTGAGAAATTTAAGAAAGTTATGTAGCTTTCTTACGAATTTGTTTTTAAAAGCTGCTACAGAAAATACTCTACTGAACAAAAAATTGGGTTATCCTACGAAAAAAGTATAAACAAACCCCTATGACAAAGTTATAAAGTATATGAGATAAAAATTTAGGATAGTTGACTAAAATCTAGGAAATAACAACTATAATTACGATGTTTTGGTTAATTTGTTAATCTAATATTAATATTACTTTTTTATCACTACAATTAGGATGAGGGTTGATCATACCAATTCGATCATCAGACCACAAGCGTTCGGTAGACTGAGACCGGTTTTAGTCTACCGAACGCTTGTTGTTTGATGATCGAATTGGTATGATCAACCCTTATGTTAAACTTTAGCTTGTCTCACGGTATACGAAAGTACATGCTTCTGCTCTGCTGACTTTCGCCGATATTTTTGTAGGTTCAATTAAGCTAATAAAACTTTGCTCAACTTAAAAATTAAAGAATTTCATTTAAAGCTACAGATATTTTTTTTTAAATTTAACATCAAATCTAAGTTTCCAATTGAAATATAAAGATGTCTTAGGTTTAATATCACAGTGTCAAAAAATGAAAAATATAGGCTCCAATGTTTACTTTAAAAATTACAATATACAAAGCGTGCCTATGGTGTTAAAAGTTATGGGTCTCAGATTCATGTCCTGGACAATGTCGTTAAACTGTAACTAAGTGATTTACGACTCGATAACCGAAAAGTTCCTTTTTACACCAGATCTTTTGACCTGACGTTTTGAGAGCTTTTTTTTTTTGTCATTCAATAAACAGTAATATGATATGTTAAGGTTAGCTATGTAAAATTGAAAAATCTGTAAATTTGTCGCTTATGCCAAACTTAAGACCCATGTAGAAGGATACATCTACCAATCTTTTATACATATTTTTAATCAAATTTTATCTATTATTACACTTCAAACTTGCTATCTAACAGTTATGATAAACTGAATTACCAATGTACAATTATACACTAAAGTATAATAAAATAACGATTATATACTTTTAGCATTGTCATAAATTTGATAAGTACTACTCTGAATATATGTATAGTTATCATTATAATTATTTTAAAGGAAGCTTGATATACCTTATAACAGTTATAAATTTAAATTAAGTTTAGTAGTAGTATAACTTTTAAGATTTTAGTAAATTTACATTCACTATCATTTGTAGTGACGTGTATATAATAACTTATAATTATCAAATTAATTACACATGACAACTTGAGTATGCAAAAATGAGCTTTGAAGTTAAACAATGATCGTCACTTATTAAGCTATTTTAGATAAACAATGAATTACTAGTTTTTGTAATTATTGCAAGTTATCTACTTTAATTAAAAGTATTGTTTTTTTTAGATTTATATTGTTTTTTCTTTCTAAAGAAATATATATACAAGTAACAACAGCTATATAAGATTTTTTGTTGAATACCCTATAATAAATAAGTACTAAATTTTTTAAACATCATCTTTAACAGAAAATTCAATTAATACTTTATTTATTTATAAAATATTTACTTTAAAAAAAATTTTTAAGTTATTAAAATTATATTTTTATATTTCTATGAGTTTTATTAATACCACGACTAAATTCTTAAAAAGTTGATATGGTATATAAATGTAAAACTATAGATTTTAAAGAAATAATTTTAGAACTAAATTTCTTTCAACTTTAGTACATAATAGATTAGGTTTAAAAATTTTTATCCTAACAAAATTTTGTCTTTTTAACAGTAGACTTATTAACTATTTAGGTTTAATTTTTTTTAATTTGTTTTTTTAAAACTGTTCACGCTTTTCGAATCAGTACAGCTTTCATTTACATCTAAATAATCTTAAATTAGTTCCGTAACTTCCTATTATACAGTGTAAATTTTGTAAAATTTAAGATCTTATGGTCATTGTATGTTTAAAATGTTTTATAAGGTGCTATAACTAGTTTTCAATATATATTTTCCGATAAATTTAAAACATTTAGAAAATTTGTGTACAAAACACTTTAAAGATAACAATCAAAGTTCTCAACTTAATTAAAAGGAGAATGATCAGCTCAAAATTTTTAATTTATCACCAAAACAATGTTTCATTCGCTTGAACCTAGTCAAACGAGATCATCAGTTGAATAAAATCAGTAAAAATTTCTACAATAACATGCAAAAAGACTTTAGGCTTAAACTTGAAATAAAAAAATTAAAAACTAAAACAAATAACTAAATAAGAATGTAAATAAAACTTAACTTATAGTTTAATAACTTTAACTATAAGTTTTATTTAGTTTTTTGTTTTAGTTTTTTTATTTTTTATTTTATTTCAAGTTTAGCCTAATGTCTTCTTGCATTTTATTATAGAAATTTTTACAGATTTTATTCAACTGATGATCTCGTTTGACATTTAGAAAACTATAGCTTTATAAAAGTTTAGAACCTAAAACTTTATTTTTTACTAATATTGATTGTTAAATTTGATTTTAAAACTGTTGTATTGTTTATTAACTGACATTAGTTATTTATCATAGTTGTAGTTTTACATTTGTATTTTTATGCATGTTTGTTTGGCAAAACTTCATGAATATAGCAGTTTTATAACTAGAAATTTATAAGAAATTACTTTGAGAATAAGTTATGAAATAAATCAATTGACACGATTTTTACTAAAATTTAACAAAATAGTTTTATAAAGTTCTACTATTGTTTTAAAAATAAATTTTTGAAAATAAAATTTTTCTTTAGGAAATAAGCTTTAATTTTAGACTTTTATAGGTGTGGTATAGCTCTTTTAATAGTTTTTAAATTTTATTCTTAAAAAAACTTGTAACAGCTAACTTACACATCAGAGTTCTAACAACAATTGAACAATCAATTGAATTTAAAGGTTTTATAAATAACTAACTGTTTAAAAGGTATTGTTCTCTTCTGAATCAGAGTTTTTATCAATCATAATCGAGCTTGAGAAGTCTCGCGATAAATTGTGCGGAATAGGTGGAAACTTGACAAAGACTTCACGAGACACAATGATTCAACAAGTTCTTTCATTAAAAAACCGAATTTTGTTATTAGTTGAGACAGAAAAAAAGCTATACCAAAAACTTAAGGTTACGACTTCAAAAGAAATTAATTATACACTAACTAATAATTAACCATTTCTATTTTAAAATTATATTCTTAAATCTGCAAAGGAAAGGGTGAATAATGAATATATGGATGCTAAAATCATTTTTATTTTAGTTTTTCTTACCTATATAATTCAGCCTTTTCAGTTTTTAATGTTTTAAATAGCTATGAAAATATTTTTTGAATATGATACATCTCAAAGACTAAAGCATAAAAATAAACATGATAATAAAACTTCCAAAGAGTACTCTACTAAATGGGATAAAATAAAAAGTTGCAAAACTTATTTTACGCGAACTTTACTCAAATCTGCTAAAAAAATGAGTAGAGAAAACGATAAGAACTATTTCTAAGAAATAATTCTAGACTGTGCAAAAATAATGTTTTAAAAGTTTTTTTTTATGATCTAATAAGTTTGTCTTATTTGATCATAGCTGCGAAAATAGTTAAAAATGCCAAATGACATATATATTTTATAGTCATATGGGAGAAATAAGCCAAAAATATTGGCAACTACGCTTTTTGCTATATATATCATTAGTTTTTGGCTTTTATACGTTTTAGTCTCACTCTCTTTTTCTTAAAGCACGTACTTTTTTAATTAAACTAGTTAAACTTATATGCTTATACAGTGGAGATAACTTATTAATTATCGTTTTTCAGTTCTAAAACTGTCTTTTTTGATATATGTTAGAATCTAGCCTAAAATCAATTTTTATTTAGATGTCAGCTGCTGGCTGGAAAAAATTTAAAACGAATGTAAGTCGTGTAAATTCCCAAGCTATTGAAACTGATCAAATGTTGCAAACTTTTGATTACCAAATGCCATCATCATATGTTGAAGCTACTAAAAAATTACATACCTTTAAAGTAATGTTTATTTCTAACCGTAATTTAAAATTTCAAAATAAGTTTTAAATTAAATTTCATTAAAATATTTTTATTTAAATTATTCAATAAAAATACTAATGTGTTAATAAATACTTTACTAATAGTTTTAGCAGCATTTCCAAACTAATTAAACAAATACTTAAATGAGTTATGATAGTAGCCAATGTTTTAATAACAGACAGTCTTGAAAGCTGTTGATCAACTTTATTCTAGCATTGAAGCTTTGAAAGAAAACTCAATGGTTTTTCATACTGAAAATAACACACAAAATAAATTAGAATTTTCTCGATCAATCGATATTCTGAACCAAAGTTTCTCAAAAATAAAATCTCGTACTAATGTTAATATTTAGTTTACTTTACTATATATAACCTTTCAAAATCTTGATCTTATAAAAGTCTGTTGTTCATTAGATGGTTGTTTAATTATTTTTTTTTTCTTAACACATATCTTACTTTTCAGGAACTACAGTTCTTATTGAACCGCTACTCATCGGACTGGAAAGCCTATGACAAAGTCATAGGTAAAGCAGACAAAGAACTTAACGATTTTTACAGCTTAATTCCAAATGAATCATTCGAAAAAATGACTTCCATTC
>NW_028140466.1:0-25940 GCF_965202585.1 Thalia democratica | reverse complement strand
TGGATTTTTTACACCCACATGTTCTATAAAAATGGGGAAAAAAAATTTTTGTTTAATAATCTTGACATCAAAGTTTTGCATTATTTTTTCTACAATCTTTTCCTTATAAATTTATTATGCTTTTTTCAGCGTAAAAACACATTTTGGTAGTAAATATTAAAATATTAAATTGAAATACAGCTTTAATAACTTAAACAATTATTCAAAAACCAAATAACCTCTCTGCAGAAGAGAAAACCATTGGGGTATATCAGGGTTTCCCAAACGTTTTTTTTAATGGCCCCATGAACAAGATTACTCAAATAACTACTGTAAAAACAACTAAGGCATATTTTTTATGCTGGATATCTATTGTAAGTTTCAAAACTACTATAAAAAGCACCTAAGACCTTTTTTTTGCTCTTCATCAACAGCTCCTGAATATATAGTGTAAGTTTAAAATTATGGCCCGTTGAGTATCTGTCATCGCCCACTTTAGGAAATCCTGTTTTACATAAAATGGTTTACAGTATTAATAAATAACCTCTAGATATACAAAAATGCTTATAAATTTAATAATAATACCACGTTTGACTAAAGTAAACACTATTTTAAATGTTTAAGACTATAGTATTCAAAAAAGAAGTTTTTTTTTGTGTAGCTTTTCAACAAAAAAGACATACTACTGAACCTTTAATTCTGCAATGCTCGACTAAGCACAAAAGTTATCTTGGTAAGCTTAAAAGTAGCTTAGTTTACGTTTGTTGCAAACTCAATTTTATCAGATGACCGCGTGGCCCAATGGAGAAGGCGTCTGACTCCTAATCAGAAGATTCCGGGTTCGAGTCCCGGCGTGGTCTATTTTTAAAATTAAAAGAAACTTAGACCTAGTTTTTTCTGATGATAGTTATTAGTTATAAAATTTGAAAATAGTTATAATTAAGAAAGAAATCAGCAAGTTTATGTCTTTAATACTTTTACTTGTAAAATAACTGCGCTTTGAAATTTGAACGTAAAAATGAAATTTTGTAGCAAATATTTTGTTTTTAAGTTAGAATAGAACTATAATAACAAAAACTATTTCTCTGCACACTACTTAGAAAAATTAAAACCACTGGTTTACATTACTATAGCTTATAATGTCAACAAATAAAATTTAATATAGGAAAATGTATATAAATTTAACGACAATACTACGTTTAAATAAAGTAAATTCTGCTTAAATATTTTAGACTGTAGCAAGCACGTAGCTTGGTAAGTTTCTGCGAATCTGCACAAACGTATACTTTTATGTGAAAAAAAACTTGCTTTTGTTTCAATTTTTCAGCTTTTTAAAGCTCTGCTTTCTTAGCTTTCAGTATTCATTTAAACTGAGTTCTACACTCCTAAGAGATAAATTTGACACAAATATACTCTTTAGCGCATTTAGTGTAGTGAAAATTGAACAAATCAGATACATCTAAATTTGTACACATTTAGCTCATTAACTGTTTCAGTTGTAAAAAGCTATGTTTTAAACTTCAACAGTGTTTTAATTTCTTTCTTTTTCCTCAAACTATTTAAACCACTTAAATTCAGTAACGCGCTTGTTTTGGTGAGTTAGTTGTTAGTGTCTTAGTGATAACGCTATTGCATGAGAGTGTTGTGTTCGCATCGTACACTTGTACGATGACGACTGTTTTTTATATGAACTTTTGAATTGAAGTAGTTTATTTATACAGTTTGTTGTATTTGTTATCGCTTTTTCTATTCATCGTTATACAGCTTTTTGTTTCAAAGACTCGATTTCTTTATATAATTTTTTAAGCATTTTAACAATCTTACTACTTAATTAGGCCACGATTTAATGATAGCTAAAGGTTAATTCGCATTTCACAAATCGACTTAGCTAAATATTTTAGCTAAGTCAATTCTAAATATTTAAGTAACCGTCAACGATATTGTTATAACGCGTTAAGTTAGTTAATATCCAGGTTCGCGTATCTAAGTAACAATAATACATCGGGATATCGGCAAATGGTGATCCTAAAAACTTGAGCACACACACTTTAATTAAGTCCGTAACTTCTTCTTTTTTAATTTTTACTTTTACAGATGGTGACCCAAAATTAGGTTAAAATTTATTAAGACTTTAACAGTAGATCACAAGTCTGCTAGTATCATGGATATACTTTATTTTAGGCCTAATAGCTGCCAACTTTATAGGGACTGGAGGAAATTTAATGAAGACAAACATAACACATAAATAGCAGAGTTTTCCTTGTCTGATCCCCCCAAACCAATAGCCTACAGATATGACTGTGTGGCCCAATGGAAAATGCGTCTGATTACTAGAATGAAAATTCCGGGTTCGTGTCCGGCGTGGTCTCTTTTAATACTAAAATCTGTATAGACTTAAACTTTTTTATAAATTTATTTTTCTAAAGAAGAAATAAGAAAATACATATAGTTAAGAAAGTAATCAAGAAGTTTATGTTTTATATGCGCAATGCACAGATTTATCGTTCACCATCAAAATCGTTGGTTGAAATGAATAACCAAATTTAAATAATTGGTAAAATGTGTGTATGTGTTTCCTTTGAGAGGTATTTTTTCGTTAACTAAAGTTCAAGGTTTTATAGATAAAGACTTATTTTTTAATCATAAACGCTTGATTTTATTTTCAACTTTGTTTGCTTTAAAAATGTCTCTCTCAAAATTGAACGGTTAATGGTCAGAAATTTAAATATTAAAGTTTTACTATTTCGTTAAAGTCATAAAAGTTTAATACAAACTAGTTTCATTTAAAATTTGCAAAGCTTATTAGATTTTAATGGAAAAATATAAAAGCTGTACAAATACTTGGATTGTTTTCATATATAGTAAAATCATTGTAGTATTTGTAACTTTTAAGCGTAACTTCTTGCATTGTTCAAGAAACGTTTTTTATCTTTTACACAATCTTTAAGATTTATTAAAGTTTTGTTTTCAAAGATGAAGCTTCTATCACCTAAGCTGCATAACGAAACTAAAAAGTCAATTTTTAAAAAAGTAGAAAGAACAAGCTACAAAAAATGCTTCAAAAAATCAAAAAAAAATTATGATATTTTTAGTAATAAAAAACTTAATATAGTATTTTAGTCTTATATTTAAGCTGTTAATGTTTTTAACATCATTCTAACAAAGCTGTAATGTTTAACCTGAAGCATACTTTTTTAAAAATCCAATACTTAAAAAGTAGTAATGAAACATAAATTAATAATTACCAAAAACTTCCTTTAACTCAAAGCTAAATTACTAATAAAAAGTTGTTCTAAAAATATTAGTTTAATCCTTTTTAGTTTGTCATATATTGTATTAATTTAAAAATACGTGCTTAAAATTTTAAGTAGTTTTATATATTATATTAAGTAATAATACAAACAACATCATTTAAACTTTTATAAGTACGTATTATATTGCGAAACTGGACATATTTTTAAATATAACTACACTATAGTTAACTTGTAGATAGTTGCTATTTTATTTTTCAATTTTTTTATATAATATTTAAAATGACTTAAAGTGTATAAAACAATAACAAACTAATACAAAATGATTAAGATGAAGTACCATACAAATATTTTGATTGTACTAAATTTATTTATTTTAGTACTTACATTTTCTTAGTTTTTCGTTGATAATATTATTCATCTAAGGTTATTTACAAAATTTTTTAGATTAACTTGATAAATCAAAAGTATTAACTAAATGGTAAATTACTCAATATGAGTTTTACGTAAATACTAAAAAAAATTAAAACTGCAACATCTGTAGTTTACTTACAAAGTTACACTAAATATAATAAACAGTTTTTTTATGCAGACTTTAACAGAAAAGTATAGATTGTTTAAGGTAGTCATGACTTATATTTAATTAGGTATTTTTAAACAAGATCTACAAATGCATCTCTCACACAGTAACTTTCAATTACAATTTTGAATATTTTTGGGTAATTTATTTATGTAACTAAGTTTAAATAAGCTTACAAAAACTTTAAAAATTTTATACTTATAGTTATCGACATAGTGATAAAAAAATTGTTACTTTTGATTAATTTCTTTTATAGCAATTTAATCAAACCAAAACTTTAAGCATTTCTCAAATTTATTTAAACACAAAGTTTAACTAGAAAAAACTGTAACTTTTGATAGTTGTTAACTTATATTCACTTATTTTTGATTTAAGTAAATGCTTCTTGGCAATTTTATTATTTTGAGGATATATATAATTCTAATTTACAAAATTAAAAAAAAACAAACACAAAGTACAAACGTTTGGTATTGACTATTAGCGTGTTTCTTTAACAGCTGTTTTACTAAAACTAAACTCTTAAACATTTTTTAATGATCACTTTTAAATTATACTTTGGCAATATTATAAACCATAACAATTGTTTTCACTTGTTAAAAAAAATTAGCTCAGTAAATTAGTTAAAAGAAGAGATTTAATATTTACAATACAAATTTACAATTAAATAACTTTCCTAACTATACTTTAATTTTTTTTCACTTCGTTAAAAAAAATGTTTTTTAGTCTTTATCATGTAGTTTTTTTTTTCAGAGTTTCATATAAAAGCACACAATATGGCAAGCGAAACTGAAACTGATGAAACGTTTGAAGAGTTTTCAGATGTTAAAGGCAGTCAATCGATTGAAATAATTTCAGAAGAAAAAGTTAACCAATCGATTGAAATTATTTCAGAAGAAAAAGTTGACCAATCAACTAAAGTTCTTTCAGAAGAACAAGTTGACCTATCAACTGAAGTTTTTTTAGAAGAAAAAATTGATCATTTAGAAGATAAAGTTGACCATCCAATCGAGATTATTTCGGCTGATAAAGTTAAACGAATAACTGATACTCATTTAACTTTAATAGCTGAAAAATTATGGATCAAAAATACTAAACAGGCTTTAGACCAGGGTTTCCCAAACTCATTTACTAAATCGCCCCTTTTTCAGAAATTTGAAAAATAATCGCCCCCCACGATTTTACAAAGTAGTTTTTCTCTTGAGTACAAACTTTTGAGCCAAAAAAGTTGTGTTTGAAATGTAACTCAGTCTGGTATTTCTTATGCAAGCATTTTTGTGGCTGTTTTCAAAGTAGTTTACAGGGCTTGAGAAAATAAGTTACAGTTGTTTTCTTATACGCCCAGTAAAGTGTATTAAATTAGTTGATTATTAAAAAGCCTTGTGTAATCTGTAATCAATCCTGTTTAAATATGAATTGTTTTAAAAATAATGAAACTTTTAGGGTAGTGGTGGACAACTTTTGTAACCAGCAATTAATATTTACTAAAAAATCTTTTCTAGTTTCAACTCGTTAAAAAAATGTAATTACGGGCTGCATAATTAAATAAAATAACATATAAGAAAATTAAACAACTCGATCAAAATTGTAATAAAATGATTTAGTATTATTGTGATCTAGGAAATGCTATTGTGAACTGAAAACCAAATTGAAAGTGTATTTCAAAATATTAAGTATCAAAAAAATCTTTTTTTTTTGCACAAGTAGTTTTCAAGTTATTTAGCGAATCGAAATTTGATTGGATCTTAACCGTACATTACCGATCTGAAATCTTAATTGAAACCAGACATTTTAATAATCTCTCATATAACAAATTTCAGACATTTAGTAGTTAATACTAAGTAACTTAATTAAGCCGTTAGTTATTAGCCTATAATAATTTATTAAAGGTAGTGTTGAACTATAAAAATAAACAACACATTCTAATTGTTAATATATTAAAATTAAGATAAAACAAAAAACAGTTGTATTAATAGTTTAAAATTTCTTAATATATACATTTTTTAACAATAATAAATCAAATAAAAACTTTAATGGTTATCAAGACTTTTTTATTTATACAGATTAAAAAAGTAATAACAAAAATATGTCAAATAAATTTCTTTCAAACAAATACTTTTATCATTACGCTATAAAAACTTTTAGTGTAATATAAAATGAAAAATATAAACTACAAAATTAACCAGGTCAAAATAAAACTATTAACAGATTTAAAACATAAACCATTTAATAAATACAGTAGACTTTCGCTTGAAATCGCACTTTGAACAAAATAAAAAAGTGCAAACTCAAAAATTATTACCATTTTTTTTTACAAAATGATAAGTTTAAATATGTTAGTTACAATAACGTTATGAATAAACACGAAATCAACTAAAACATGAAATGAACATTCATTAAAAAAATAAATCTATATAAGATATCAAATATTATGTAATTTTTGTTTTATTAATACTTAGTTCGTAAATTACTTTATTTAAGTTAAATTTAAGAAAATATAAATTTGCAGTTTTTTTTTGTGTAAAAAGTGCGAAATCAAGAGGAAGTCTACCGTAATTAATATTTATTAGGCATTATTCAAACCTGTTGTAGAATAAATAACTTAATAAATTTTTTATCATAAAAAGACTTTTTAGATACATTACAAACCAGGTCAAAAAAGAAGTATTTTAAAAGATCAAATAAAATAAAAAAAACTTTTATAAAATAATGTCTGCTCCTGAAGTCTAATATAATGTGTAGGATGAGGTTCATGACTGCTTGTAAGTTTTTTTTTAAATCTGGTTCTTAATCAGTAAAATAAAGCCTCCTTTACAAATATCTAGATTAGATCTTTTGCTCAAGATGTTGATAATGAACTGAAAGTTTTTTCAACAACATAGCTAGAAGGAAAAACTATGAACAACAATCTAAATTCCTCTCAAATGATTGGATACTTTTGCCTTATTTTTTTTAGTCCAAAAGCTTTCATATCGTTCTTTAGAAAAATTTACTTTAAGTTAAAGGTTATTTTGGAAGTCTGAGAAGGTTTCCTTTAAGTCGTTTACTTCAAAAAGATCTGCCTCGAAGGGATCCATATTTTTATCTATATGATAGCTTTTTTGTGACAAATCAAAATTTTGACACTACACTTTTGACTATACAATATGTTGAAATTGTTAAAAATACCAAATTTTTTAGGTTTTTTTTGCCTAAATTGTCAAATTCTAGGTTTTTCCAGTTTTCTAGGTAAATTGGTAACCCTTTCTATTTTTATTTCTTAGTCTAACTTAGTGACTTTTCAAAAATCAATTGAAAATATCATGAGGTTATAGTTGATAATAGATAACATAGATTTTTACAAACCATTTATGATCCCAAATAACATATATGTAAAGTTATGGTGAGAGGGATTCCGATCGTCTATGATCTATGTAATTGTCAAACAAGAAAACATATAAATGAAAATATGTAATTTACTTGAAAGTAGGAGTCATAAGTATTTGATTTTTTTCTCTATATTTTACATAAAAAAAAACTTTTTTGTTTAAGTTTTATCTCAGAGTCAAATATTTAATAGCAAGCTAAAATTAGTAAAATAGCAAGATAAAAAGTAAAAATTTTATGACAGCCCAAAATTTTAAAATCGCCCCCTTTTCGCCCCCTTACTAGTTATCGCCCACCCTTTCACCCCCTTACTAATTATCGCCCACCCTTTCACCCCCTTACTAATTATCGCCCCCCGATTTACTAAAATCGCCCCCAGGGGGGCGATATCGCCCACTTTGGGAAACCCTGCTTTAGACGTTGATGATGCTTTATCTGTTCTAGATTCTGCAACAATTAAGACTACTACAGTTTCTACAGACACTACAGTTCCAAATACAACCCAAACAACTCAGCAATCTACAGTCATTAATAACATAACAAATGATCCTGCATCTGTTACTACTACAACTACAAGTAAGACTACAACTGCTTACACTGTTTTTACAAGTACAACCACAACTTCGAATGAGTTTCCAACTGCAACGGACACAACCAGATCATCTTATGTTATCAACAATGCAAAGTACGAAAAACACCATATAAGTAACAAGACTAAACATGTTCAGATTAACATAACTTCGATAAGAAACTCAACTGCAGCAACCCAAAAATTTGGAAATTCTTCAGCTTCCAACAATGTTACTAAGTATCTCGACTCTAATACTAATGGTGTCGCAAAAAAAACTATTCCCACAACTGTAATCGCACCTGATACTTCTAAAAGACACTTCATAGTCGCAGGTGGAGCAATAGTCACCTTATTTATACTTCTTATTATCTATTTTGCATTCAGAAGATCGAACAAGAAGCTCAAGAGAAAGCTTGTATTGAAAAGGAGACGAAAGGAAAGTAAAGAAGTAGTGAGCATGAAAATGGGACTTTATGAAGAATTCATAAAAGTTTATAATGAGAAAAGACCTTTTGACATTGAAGATGTTGATTTTGTTGAAAGTGTATCTGAAGCTACTGTAGTTTAAGAAAAAATCTAACAAATAAACTGTTAGAAAATATAAATCGACTTTTCACTTAAAAATAAAACGTTTGCCTTATTCAGTATTACAGTAATTACATACTTTATAAAATAAATCAGATTTCTTTTAGTATGGTACTAAAGTACTTAAGTATCAAGTATGTGACTGGTTTCAATAACTGTAAATGTAATTTATATATTTGAAAACGTTGACAAACATTATACTCATAATAAATAATAATTAGGAAATAACTAATAAAAAGGCTACATTTGAAAATAAAAAGTCGTGAGTATCCCTTATTTACAAATACACATACTTTTATAATAGAACACTAAATGATGAATGTAAAATCGTATTTAATATCAAATGTTCACATAAAATACTAAAAAATAAGTATTTTAGACTAAACTAGTTTAAGAATCGACAAAGAAAAAAAGTTGACATCAATAAACTAAATAATGTAGGTTTTTCTCGTTACAGTTTTATATTTTAAGTGTTCTAGCTATATACTTAAAAATATATAACATTTAAGAATAATTTATTCAAACCTGACTAAACTTATGTTGTTATGTTTTTTTGACAATTTTTTAAATAAGATATTTCAAAAGTAGCAATAACAAGAATTTTCAAACAATTGTATATTAAAATATTTAAAAGCACAAACTAGTATGCTGTTATCGTAATAAGAAGTAGTTAGACTTTATGTTAAACGTTTGGTACTTATAAAATTCAAAACTGTAAAGTAAATTGTAAAGTAATTCATTTTAACTATAATCTATTTGTAACTCAAATTAAGCTATAGCAAAATGTTATGACAAATAAAATCGTGTTTTATTTATTTTTTGACCAGTTTTTATTTTTAATTTTTTTACGTTTTATGTGTCTCTTTTTAGCTAACGAAATTTTGTTATATGTTTTAGCTGTTATATTAGTTTTGAAAATGAAATTTAAAATGTTTTTAGTACATATGTAATTTAATTGTTTTTTTTTTAGATATTGGAACATAAGTGACCAGCTAATTACAATAAGATAAACAAGACACACAATTTCAAAAACACTAAATATATTTAAAGCAATTCTCTTCAGTAGAGTACAATGCTAACAAAAAATAAGATTTTACACACTTATATAAAGTAAAGATTACTAGGTTATTAAATAAGTGTGTAAAATCTTATTTTTGTAAGCATTGTACTCTACTAAAGAAAATTGCTTGAAATGTATTTAGTGTTTTTGAAAGTGTGTGTCTTGTCTATCTTATTGTAATTAATTGTTTTTTCAAAAGAAATCTATAGAAATATTGAAACAAAAAAATAATAAAAATTTAGATTTTCAAAAATATTTACATAAGTTTCATAAAGAACACTATCTTAATAAATTTACCTTAAATTTACATACTCAGGTTTGACTAAGACTTTTTAAACTGATAACAAAATTAGTTCGTGCCAGTTGTAGTTGGTGTTTAAATAGTGAAAGTTAAAAAAAAAACTTAAATGTAGTGAAATAAAGTACCAAAAACTAAAACATTTTATACTTTTTTTTTGTCAATCATATATCTTTTTAGTAGAACTTCATTCATGAATAGTTTATCAAATTAAAGTTTGTATATTGAATTTCATGTATGTTATAAATATAACTATTATTTAAAGTATTAATTACTATTATTTTAAACTGAAGCATATGATTTTTAATTATCTTTTGTAAAACTACTGTTTGAATTTTTGATTAAACGTCAAAATATCATACTACATAAGTATATAAACAAAGTAAAATTATATACAATTAAAATTTATTTTTTGTTTACACCTAGCCTCTTAATAACTTTTTATATCAGTTTTTAAAGAATCAACTGTTTCATGAAATTTCGTTTCGAGTTTAAAGTATTAGTACTAATAGTAATGTTTATGTTCTCAATTTTAAACAAACTCCTCTAGTAGTCGAAATGTAATAGAAAATATAAGTAAGTGATATTAGTATAATTTAGTAAATTTACAACATCATTGTGTAGCAGTATTGTAAATATGACCATCACAATTTTAAGTACGATGAAAGGTACAAACTTTTCTTGATTAAAATTGTTTTGTATACAACTTCACTGATGCTTATAAATTCTATTAAATGTTTGTTTAATTAATCTATACAATATTAAGAATTTATCAAAGTTATGGTTTAAACAACAACGGCACTTTTTTATAAGTTAACATTAAAATTAAAAATTAGAAAAAACTATAAGTATAAAATTATAGTTTACTATTTTACAACAGTTTCTTCACGAAACACTCAGTTACTGAGCATTTTATAAGCACTCTACCCACGCTTTGTTACTTAAGTCACGTACATTTAGCTATTTGTTAAATTTTGAAGTAATAAATTAAAAAATGCATTGGTCTATGAATTTATAAGATAGAAATTGAAATCAAATGTATTAAAATGGGTACTTCTATTAGTTTGAAACTACTGATTACCCTAGTATTAATATTAGAAGTTTTATTTTGAACGATATGAAAACTTATTTCACGTCCAATTAAACAAAATAATTTTACATATTTTCATAGTTTATACTAGGTTTAATATTATTAAAAAAACTTTTTATCATTTCAAATTTTATTTAATACTTTACAGTTTAAAAAAGTTAAAAACAAAGTTTGTGAGAATTTTATAAAAAAAATCTATCAACGCTTTTTTTTAAATCACTTTTCATATTTTTGGTAAAATTTAATAAATCTAGTATCAAAGTATTTTAAAACTGCAGCAGTTAAATAAAAAGTGTATATCTGTACGATGAAAAAAAATTCAAACGAGAAAATAATATAAAAATTTTAAGGGATAAAAAACACTGATCAGATTCTAAAAACTATTAATTTATTTTCTCCGTAATTATTGATGTTTTCAATTATTAATATAAAAATAATAAAAACGTATTTGCATACTTGCTTATAAGTTATAAGCAATCCAGCATTTTGAATTAAAACGAGGCTTTTACTATGAAAAAACTGTTTTAAAAATCAACTTTTACTTAGTTTACATAGAAAAAACTTTACCAAAAAATGTGTTTGTATGTGAAATTGTTGAAAAGCTTTTAGTTATAATTTTCTATAGAATTTATTTAAAAAGCTTAACAAAATATATAACGCTAAGGTTTTATTTATCTAAGACTAACAGTAAAATGTTCTAAATGAAGAACTGAAAATAAAATTAAATGAAAACAGCAATAGTTTCTTTACAATTATCAAATTATTTTAGTTATAAGTGTATAGTTAGTTTGTTTTGTAATTCCTTTGCCGTTCTTCAACATTTGAGTTATAATAAATGTTTAATAAAAAGAATTATGCGAGACCGCTTTTATACAACAAATAACAAAAATGTGTTAAATTTGATTCAAACTAAAAGTGTATTTAATAGTACTACAAAACTATTTATTAACCGTTTATTTGAAATAAATCAGTATTTAAGAATGAAGTTATAACAAAATTTATATTCAACAAACTTAAACCTAAAATGTACTTAAAAATTGTATTTTAAGTTAAGTATATATATTTCTGTTATTGAAGTAAAAGTAATCAAAACAGTTAAATGATTTTTATTTAATAGAATAAATGTTTTTAAGAAGTTACTTTATTAAAAAACATACTTACCTAAAATTAAGGTTTTACCTAAATAGTTTAAATTCTAATGAAATTTCTGAAAACTCAAATTACTACATACAAGACTTTTTACAATTTGTAGATTGCATCAACTAGTTTTTAATAATTAACAGTTTTATAACGTTGGTATTTAATTTTAATTATCTTCTTTTATACTGCGATCATGTTTAATATATTTACATATTATATTTTCTTGTAGAAATTTAGCTTTTAAATACAATAGTTTTATTAATATTTTGTATTTTGAATAAATAGAATATTAAGATTATATACATTTTAAATTAATATGGCCTAAAATGAAATGAGTTTTCTGATTAAATTAATAATAAAACTCAATGTATGCTGACTACAAACTAAAGTTAACAAGACTTTGCGTAAATATTTAACTAAAAAATTTACGAAGCAATAAAATTATCAAGTATGTAATTTAAGTTTATCAATTAAACGCGAGTACATCTAAACTCTTTCTTTTAAAGTAAGACTCTTTGAACCCCTTCATAATCTTGTAATAACTCCCCATTTCCAAATTAACTTCCTCATTTTTTTTTCATCTTGTTTGCTCTTTCTCTTTAACTTTCTACAAATGAACAAAAACCAATGATAAGGATGAGACCTGCAACAACACCAACTCCTATAACAAGATACAAATCATTGTAGTTATGTTCGTTATTGTTAGCAATTGTTGTTGAGATACTTGGATTGGTGTAAGTAGTTGTTTTTGAATAACCTGTAGATAAAAATCAGTAGAAATTGGCTTTGTTTTAGAATCATTAATTGTTGTTGTACTTGTGGTTTGGTCAAAAAGTTTACTTCTAGAAGTATTTGGAAAATTAGTTGTACTATTTTCAGAGCTTTGTTTAGTTGTTATATCATCTGTTTGGCTTGGATTAGCAGGTGAATGTTTTATTATACCTTTATTAAAACTTTGACAGTTTTATGATCAATAGTTGAATCTTTTATACTTTTTAGACTTATAATTGAGCTTTATGTTGGTATTGAGTTACTGGTTTTAGTTTTACTCGAAGTACTAGACATTGATTCGTTAATGACATTTGCTAACAAAGCTGTGCTAGAAAAACTTATGTTTTGTTTAGAAACAATAACAGAAGTTTGATTTTTAATGCATTTATCTTTAGGTACAGCAACAGTTTCTGCAATTTCATTAACAGAATATTATATTGTTACTTCTAATGGTTCATCAACGTATTCTTGATTTGCAATTCCATCAACAAAATCTCGTATTTTTTCGTGAGCTAGGTTAGCTTTGTAAGTGTGACTTTCCATTTCAACGATAAATTACTAATGTTCTAAACAAGTTTTGCCTAAATTCACATATACTTACCTGTTGAAAACACATAAACCTTGGCTTAATTCATTTTTCAACACTTTTGTTAAGTTTTGATTTAATAGATTAATACTTTAGTGTTACAAAAAGTATAACTCAAAAAAAAGATGTGTTAAAATCGGATTTTTTGTTTCTTAGTAACACCAAGTATCTTTTCAATTTATTTTAATTTCTTTTCATTATATTTAAAAAAAATATTACAATCACATAAAGAATTAATTAAACATTTTTAACGAAACTTCAAAAATTAAAAAAAAAATAATTTAGTAACAAGTTAACAAGTTAGACTTCTAGTAACATAGAATACTTAGCGATCATTACGATGTTTTTCAAGCTGAGAAGTTTAAATATGCCTGAAGTAAATTAACTAATTAACTTTTTTTTGTTCCCATGATCCATACTTTTTTGACATTAAGTTCTGTTAGCTATGTACTTAGTACTTTCTTTAAAAAAAAAGATGTATTTAAATAAAAATTTCAAACATATAGTTAAAATATTTATATGAAGCTGACATTCTTATACTAAAATATTTAATACAGATGATCTTTTTCGATGCAATAGCACTGGTGATAAGTAGCTTACTTTACTTATCATACAACTCCATAATTATTTATGACGTTTTAGTAGTATTTGGTTCATTAGCTAAACATAAGTTTAAATGTATTAAGTAAAAAACAAAACAGTTAATGTACTGCAATTTAAAGTATTGAACTAAGTTTACTAGCAGTTATTAGCAAAATTATTATAAACAGTTTTTAAACTTTAATATTCCAGGTTAAATAAGCTGCGTATTAAAGCATAACAATGAATTATGTTTGAGCTTTAAAAAATTCTTTAAATATTAGTTAGAAATAACAAAATATAATATAGCAAGTTGATAATACTTTTTATTTTTTTCATCAAGTTTAATAAAACTAGTCCTATAACGGATACTAAATAAAAGTAGGTTATCATACTTCGATTCCTACCATTGTTAAGTAATAACTTACCTTGTAGTTGCTTAAATGTCAGCCTTGAATGAAAAGTGTTTAAAATTAGTTAGCAAAAGTTATAAACTATATTTTGATAAATAGCACTCAATTAATAGTCAAAAAAAAATTAATAAAATTTAGTATTTGGCAGGTAGGGATACTATATTTGTTAAAACACTTATTCACCTTATCAAAAGTTCCACTTTTGTACCTTTTTTAACTAATAAAATTCACTAGAGGTTCACTAACTTAGTTAGTTTTAGCTACACCTTTTTATCACTATAACATCTCACTACCCATTTACCACTATCCGATTAATTATTGCTACCAGTAGAGAAAACAATAAGACGCTGTCTTTTTTATCCTTTTTCACCTTTATGTAAAAAACTAAGTACCACCTTGCTCATAGTATAGTATCTACAAAATTACGTAAATATTTTCACCTGAAATAAAAAGTTGTATACTAAGTATGAGATTGTACTTGTACTATCTACTTTTGTGATTCATTAATTATAAGTACGGTAAAAGCTAAGCATTTAGGATAATATTGAGTCTTACTAGAAGAACCATTTTCACATGTTCCTTGACAAAACGTTAAAAGGTATCCGAGGTGTGTTACGTTAAGATATTTAAAATAACATAAACTTTAATTAAGCAAAGTCACTTACATTTATTACTTTACTTTGTTTGTAGTAAAAAAGTAATATTATTATTTATTTATTTTTAATATAAGGTTTTATACTTAGTTGATATTAAATATTTTTAACATACAAATTACTATAAACAAACTTGAAAATTTGTCAACTTAAAAAGCGTTTACTAACTTTTTATTCATTTAAAAGTGTTTAACCTAATAGGTTTTAGCAGTGATTAGCAATAAATGAAATTGTTAGAAAACTTACAAAAATAAATTAACTATTACTAAAAAAATCGTTTCAATTTTTCTATACAACGTTTTAGTTTTATTATCTAAATGTTATCATTAATCACTGATTTTTTTTATAAAGTAACTAAAATAAAAAATTAAAGTTAAGTTCACAACATTTTTACAATAATTTCTAACAACAATAAGTTTTTTAGCTCTAGTTTAACCTATTTACCAACTAATTAGTCAAGATTATTTTTTAAGAATTTTAACAAATACTTTTTTATACATTATATAAAGTAAAATTTTAATTAAATTCTTGTAACACTAAATCTTATATTGTAGTTACTAACATACTTAACTTTAAATATTTTATCTATTTTCAGATAGCAAAGCAAAAAAACTAAACTTTATTTATTATATCTTCAATCAAAAATGTTACACATTTATGTTTAATTAAAAAATTTTACAATTAACTTCAACATCAAAATTAATTACTTTATAAGTATAAAATTTTACTTATTTTTTCTGAAGGTTTTTTTTTAAAGTATATCAGTAATTGTAACTTAGTATGCTTTAATTGGTATTACAAGAGTTTGTTATCATTTAAATATTTTTTTGACGTTATTATATATAAATTTGAATCAAAAATTCTTAAATACAACATGTTAAAAATTAAGTTTTTATCTAAAATTTTAAACTTATAACTATGATACCACACATTACAATGTTAAATTTTATTTAAAATCAAAACAAATTTACGCAGAATAATTTAGTTATAATCTATCAATTTTTTGTTTATAGATGTGCACCTAATGCTTAGAAATAGTTCGCATGCTAGTGTTAAATAATTTATTTTGTTCTTTTGTACTTTATAGTTTTAAGGTCCACAAAAATTATTCAACATATAATAGTTTTACCTGGATAGTTTTACAAGTTCTATTATTAGAACTAACATAAAATTATTGACTTTTTGTGTTTACTGAAAAAATTAAGAACTTAACTTTAAGGAATTTAGAACTAATACAACTTATCATACCGTTTACGTTTAATTTTTTTGAAGTTTTTGGAAATTTATAAGTAAGTTTTTGTTTTTCCAATCGAGCTAAAGTTATTATTTTATAAATGATTTTCTTATTTGTTGGTGAAATTTCTGTCGTAGAAAAGACGTTAAAAGTATATGTGGTGTGCGAATCGATAACCGAGTTTTTTTTCTTTAATTCTATATTAAACCTAAAAAATTACTTTTATAAGTTAGGGTACTTGGTTTTTCAGTTTATTTTTGTTGTTAACTACTCTGATACAGTTCTTATTAATATTGTAATTAAGTAAAAGAAAAAGTTGACACTGATTTTTTAAGCTTAAAAAAGTTTGTAAGCCGTACTCATAATATTTTAGATTTCTAATGCACTCTATAAAAACGGAAACTTAGTTTTATCTATTCTTAAACCAATAACTATTTATGTAAATACAAATTCAAAGTTTTAGAACATTGCTAGGTTATGGTTTCGGTTACATTTTAAATTTATTTACATAGCTTCTAAGGGTAGAATATAAGAATAATTATGACCTTAAAATATTTAAAATACAAAAAGTATACTGTTACAACAAATATAGAATAAGTTAAAAGTATTTCATCATTCAAAAATCTTACACATCTTTAAAAAATATTATGTAAAATTGTTTAAATGTAATTTATTTAACTACTGTTTACAGTTTCATAGTATAGTATTTATTGAGTTATTTTATTTTTTTAGTTAATAAAAATTCAAGCATCAAACAATACATATTAACCAGCCAATATCAAAACAAACTCCGTTAAAAATACTTTGAAAAAAATGTGTAAGTTCAAAACTTAATTTCTTACTTATTGATATAATTAGTGAAAATTGAATTTTCAAAATAACGGTCACTTATTTAACTATATTAAATATTTAATTTTTCTAAAGATATTTGTATTGCATTAAAATAAAAGTTCTGTATATCAATCTTTAAACTAAAAAACAACTTATGTTACTAAATTTTTAAGTTTAAGAACAAAAATTGTTATTTTATTAGTTCTGCTCGTACAGTTGTACACTTAACATTTTTTATGAAATGTCTTATCATAGTAGAGTATAATAATTGTTTTAACAAATAATAATATGTAATCACTTAAAAGTCGTATGTTATAAAAAACAAACATAACGCATTTATTATTTTAATTCTCAATGTAACCCGATTATGTAATATAAAAAGATTTTAGAATTTTTTTTATAACTACTTATTAAGTTAATTATGAAGTTAAGCACCAAAATAAATCATACTAACCAACCAGACTAAAATTATGTGATTGTAAAAAAAGCGTGGGTTGAATATTGAAAACTTAAATTCATATTTGTTGATGTAATTTTTATTTACTTAATAATTAAATTTTATTTTATTGTACTTTTGGTATATTTAACTTAAAATTAGCTTTTTTTATCTTAGAAACACAATGTACTATTAGATTATTATATTTTTGAAATTTTTTTTTTCATATTTTAAAAATTTAAAAACATAATCGTTTATTTAAAAAGTTAATGAGCAAATAAAAAAGAAATCGCCTGACCTATTTTGAACCTTAAGCTAACTGTAGGACGTTCTTAGTAAAAACTAAAAAAAAACAGATTATTTAAAAAATACTATTGCTTTTAGCAACGTTTTAATGTTAATTACTTACAATGTAAAGTTAGTAAGCTATGTAAATACAAAGTAGATCTTTTACCACTTGAACAATTACATTTTTAACTCGAATTACAAAAATAGTTTTGATCGATTTTTTCAAAATCCGTTTCATAAAATAGATTTATCAAAAAGGTTTGTCATCACACAAACTAAAGCCAAAAAATATATTTAAAAACTGTATTTTGAGTTATAGGAACATTTTTGAAATCAAAGTAAATAATTTGATTGAAATTTTAATAATTAAAAACATTATTTTATAATAATTATATGAAGTTTATGTCAATATACTAAAATATTTAATACATATTATCTTTTTCGATACAAAAGTACTCTTGATAACTAGCTTATTTTACTTATCATACAATTCCATAACTATTTATGACGTTTTAGTAGTATTTGGTTTATTAGCTAAATATGGGTTAAAATGTATTCAATAAATAATCAGTTAATGTACTGCTAAGCTATTTAAAGTATCAAAGTAAGAATTTTAGTAGTTGTTAGCAGTAATTGAGCCTCTAAAAAACTATTATCAATGTTTGTTAAACTTTTATATTCCAGGTGAAATTAGTTGCGGTTTTAAAGCATAAATTAAACTAGGTTTGAGCTTTAAAAACTTCTTTAAAATATAAATTAAAAGTAACAAAAGAGTTTATAGCTCAGTTTCTAGCATTGTTTTACTCAAGTTTAATAAAAATAGTCGTGTTACTGATACTCAATAAAAATAGGTTATCATAAGTTGATTTCGACCATTACTAAGTAATAATCTACCATAAGTACTTACTTAAACTCCATTATTGAATAAAAAGTGTATAAAATTAGTACAGTCAAAGTTATAAACTAACTGTACAAATATTAGCTTTACATTAACCTTTAATAGTAAAAATAAAAAATTTTAAACTTTAAGTAATTCGAAGCTAACAATTTATAAATTTTTATAAGTTTAAATCATGTCACGTTTTTCAATAAATATTAATCTTCCTTTTTAAGTATTATATTTTTTAGATAACAAGGAGGTAAAACAAAAACTAACAATAATTTCCAACGGAATGTTTCTTTTTTAATCATTTGGTTAAAACTACTAACTTCTTGTTTTACTTTGATTAAATGATTATATTGTATTAAGATAATAACAATCTTAACTCTGTTACAATGATGCTCTCCGAGCTAGTTGCGTCTCGAGTTTTCTTTAAAACCGCCTCTGTAATTCTAGCAGTGGTTAGCAATAAAAGTGATTGTTATAAAATTTACAAAAGTGAATTAGCTAATATTAACAACTGCGTTTTAACTTTTTTGATACAATGTTTTAGCTTTATTATCTAAATGTTGTCTTTATATTAACTGAATTATTGTTACAGTAACTAAAATTGAAAATTAAAGCTAAGTACACATTATTTTTTACAATTATCTTGATAACAATGAGGTTTTTAGCTCTATTTTTAGCTGAATTTTAAATATACAGACTTATAGAGTCAAGCTGCTTTTTTAATAATTTTTAATAAAATATTTATTTTTTAACGTAATGAATTTAACAACAAGTCAAAAAAAAGCATGCATTTGTTATATAAAACATAATTCAATTGTAAAAAATTATAAAATAAAACTTTTAGTTTAATTTTTTTAGCACTAAATCTAATATTGTAGTTACTAGTATATTTAACTTTACATATCTTATTTGAGTATCAAAGCAAATAAACTAAAATGTCAATTTACAATATTTTCAATGAAATATATATACGTTTTTATTAAATTAAACTTTTTACAACTAACTTTAGCAAAAACTTAGTTTCACTATAGTTAAGTAGTTTTATTAAATTATTTCAAAGCTTTATTTTTAAGTATGTCAGTAACTGTAATTTAGTATTCTATATTGCTGATACAATTACTTTTAATCAAGTTAATTTAAATTGTTAATTAACCTTTTTTATTTTGAAGTTATACAATATTTTTTTTGATTCTAAAAGTTTAAAAAAAAAAGATATTAAAAAATTGATTTTTCTTTTTAAACTGTAATCTTATAGCTATGATACAACACATTACAATGTTATATTTTATTTAAAATCAAAAAAAAAAAAAAAAACTTACGCATGCTAATTTAGTTATAATCCATCAATATTTTGTTTATAAATGAACCACCTAGTGCTTAGAAATGGTATGCATGCTAGTTTTAAATAATGTCTTTTGTCTTTATGTACTTATAGTTTTAAGGTCCATAATTGTTTCAGTTAGTTTTACCTGGATAGTTTTATAAGTTCTATTATTTGAACTATCGTAAACTTATTAGATTGTACAATCTGTTAACTTTTGTAAGTACTCAAGTATGATGGGTAATATTTAGTTTTAATTTAAAATTTTTAATAACGTTATAGCTTACTTTAAAAATTTTCATAACTAATACTATTTGTTATACCACTTACGTTTAAATTTTTCTTTTATATTGAAGATTTTGTAAAATTATTACTAAAATTATATTTTTGAAGCTAAAATTTTTATTTTATAAGTTATTTGCTTTTGGTTGGTTTGATTTTGTCCTAGGTAAGACGTTAAAAGGTATTTACGACTCAATAACAAAGTTTTTTTTTTCTTAAATTCTAAGCTAAGCCTAAAAAATAATTCATATAAATTTTGGTAACTTAAACAAAATAAAAAACAGTTTTTTAGTTTACTTGAATCCAAATTACTCCTACTTAGTTTTAATGATTATTGTAACTAAAGTATAAAAAATAGTTGACACTGATTTTTTATTATAAATCACATACTACATATTAATCTAAAATTTTCATCACAAATTATCTACACTGGAACTAGTAAACAAATAGAGCTTAAAAAAGTTATGTTTCTGTAAGCCATAGTTAAAATATTTTAGATTTCTAATACACACTATAAAAACGAAAACTTATTTTTATTTTTTCTTAAATCAACAATTAGTTTATGTAACTACAAATTTATATTTTTTGAACATTGCTAGGTTATGGTTTTGTTTGTTCTGCTGATACACTTTTAAAATTTATGATATAGCTTATAAGGGTAAAATATAAGGACTATTTTGACCTTTAAGTATTAAACATTGAAAAAAAATTTACTGCTGCAACAAATATAGAATAAGTTAAAAGTTCTTCATCATTTAAAAATCTTACGTATCTATAAAGAAATATAATTATTTAAAAAAGTTTAAACATAAATTATTTAACTAATGTTTACAGTTACACAGTATAATATTTATTTATTTAATTTTTTATTCAGTTAATAAATGTTAAAGCATAAAACAATACATTTTAACGAGCGATAATCAAAATAAATTATTTCAAAAGGCTTTAAAAGAGAGAAAGTCGACTATTTAAAACTTAATTTCATATTGCTGTAACTAATAAATATTGATAGCTCGAAATAAATTAATTATATTTAACATTTTTTCAAAAAGATAGTTGTATTGCATTCAAATATCCATCTCTGAACTAAAAACCATATTATGTAACTAAACTTTTGAGTCTAAGAGCATAAATCATTATTTTTTTCGGTTTGCTTTTACAGTTGTACACTAATGTTTTATCACAGTGGGAGTATAAAAATTGTTTTAACAAATAAAAATATACATCACTTAAAAGTCTTATGTAATAAATAAAAACTTAATGCATTTAATATTTTCAGTCTAAATATAATCCGATTATGTAATATTAAAAAACTTTATTTTTTTCTTTATTACTACTTTTTAAATTAATTATGAACTTAAGCACCAAATAAATCATACTAACCAACCAGACTAAAATTACGTGATTGTTAATAAAGCGTAGGTTGAATAATAAAAACTTAAACTCATATTTGTTGATGTAATTTATATTTACTTAGTAATTAAATTATACTTTATTATAATTTTAGTATATTTAACTTGAAACTATCTTTTTCATTTTGTCCTAGAAACACAGTGTACTTATAGATTATTATATTTTTTGAATTTATTTTTTTAAAAAGTTAAAATATTTAAAAATATAATCGTTTCTAAAAAATTAATTAACAAGTTAAAAGGAAATCGCCTGATTTATTTTGAACCATAGACTAACTGTAGGACGTTCTTAGTAAAAACTGAAAAAAAAACAGATAAAAATACTATTTCTTTTTAGCAACGTTTCAATTTAAATAACTTAAAGTGCAAAGTTAGTTAGCTATGTAAGTACAATGTAGCTCGTTTACTCCTTGAAGGATATTAAATTTTTAACAAAAGTTACAAAAATAGTTTTTGATCAATTTTTTCAAAATCCGTTTAAAAATTAAATTTATAAAAAGGTTTGTCTTCTCACAAACTTTAGCTGCTAAATGCATTAAAAAATTGTATTTTGAGTTATATAAACATTTTCAAAAGAAAAGTAAGTAGTTTATTTAAAAGTTAATTAAACTCCATTTCAAACAATAATAACACAAACTAAAAAAAAATAAACTAGTGGTTTGAAACATAACTGCAAAAAATTCTGTTGTTTATAATAAATAAAGTTACAATATTTTTAAGTTGAGAAAATGATATTAAACCTACTGAAATTAAAAATGTTGATTTTGTTAAAGTTTTACTTAAAACACTGTTATGTGGTAATAAAATAAATATATAAATTACTCATTCTATTTGAAAAAAGAAATAGAAGTTTCTATTTTAAAATAGAAACTCAAAATTACCAAACATTTACAAGTATACAATTTTTTAAAATAACAGAAAATTTATGAATATCATTAATTATTATTTAATATAATTTGTAAAAATAATAATATAAAATTACAACTCGTTAGACTTAACTATTCAAAACGAATGCATGATTAACACATGAAGAAGATATTCTGCAGTTTTTCAGCCTTAATTAAAATTCAACTAGCGTTCTGGATAATTAGTTTATGATATAGAACATATAAAATAGTATATTTAAATCAAACTAGATTTTTATTAAAATGAGTCTTTCTCAGTGTTTTCACTGTAAAAAAAGAATTTAACAACTTAATAATCCAAAGTTAACAAACAAATATATATAAAAATAGTAAAAGCACAAACTACTGCTGTGATACCGTTAAATAGAGTTAATTATATTTAACCCGTACTTTTGGTAGTTATAAAAAATAAGTAATTGTTTTAAACTCATACTTTCGGTACTTATCAAAAATAAATGTTTTAATTAAGAAATACGTAAATAAATTACTTTATTATAATTTACTTTATTATAAACTGAAAGTAAGTTATAGTATTATAAAAAAAGAATCTAGTTTTAAAATTAATTTATTCATCAAGTTTTTAGTGTTTAGATAATAACGTGATAAATATAGACGACATACGAGATCAACCGTTTTGTTTTAAGGTATGGTATTAGTTTTTAACCTAAAGTTTAGAACAAAGTCACTACTTATATAGTGTTTTATGTTTCTAAACAAAATCTAGATAAAATTAAAAAATATAAAAAGACTAAAATTTATGCTTTTTAATTATTTTACATGTTTGTACTATATTACGTTATATTAGTAAACTCATTGCAAGTTAAGGTACTTTGGCTTAAATTTGTAAAAATTTAAATGAAAAAAGTTAGTGCTAGTTCAAGTTGTTGCATATAAAATTAGTGTCAAAAAAAATGAATGTAGTTTACAATATTAGTAAAAATAAACATATAACTTACTATTGTTTGTCAATTATGCATCTTTTAAGTTATGTTTATTATATAACAATATATGACATAATATTGTATTGATAATATTACTTAAAACTGAGGCATGTTTTTTTAAATTTATTCTAAATGAAACTTTGTAATACTAAGTTTGTACTAGCATTTCTACATTATATTTCATAATTATATAAACTGTCGAAATAATAAAGTTCAAAACTTAACTTTTGCATAAACACCTAATCTTCAAACACTAATTTTTTATTAACTTTTAAGTATTTAAAAGTTTAAAATATATTTTGAATTTTAATTAACACTACTAGTAACAAATGCTACATTGGTATTTTTACAACTCAAGCAGTCAAAATTTACTATACATTTTAAGTAAGTGATATTAGCATAATACTAAAAATTTACGAAAAAAATTATTAAATCAGCATCGAGTAGTAATAATTTCAATAAGACATTGTAATTTAATGCACTTTAACACGTACACTTTTTTATTAGTTTAAGTTGTTTGTTTTATTTCTTTCGCATTTGCTGTTAAATATTTTTCAATTTTATTTTTACCCTACAAACTTTAACAGTTAATAAAAGTTATGGTTAAACAAAAACGGTTTAATTTTAAAATTGGTCTAAAAAAAATTACACAAAACTTACAGTAGCGTAGTATAAATAATTATTTTATAATAGTTTCTAAATTCAATTCAAAAATACTGAGCATTTCTTAAACTTTAACCTACGCTTTTTTATTTAAGTCACGTATCATATGTCTGGTTATTAATTATTTATTAAGAAAATTGAAATACTGAACCAAATAGTTAAATAGATTTTAACTATTCCTAATAACATTTAAAAACAAATATGGCAACAATATAAAAATGTTATGGCATAAAAAAAAACTGAACATACTTAAAAAATTAAATAGTTATCATAAAAATGCTTAGTCTTTAATATTATATTGATAAAGTTGTCTCAAAATGTATTTTGTTATTTTGGAATTTAAGTTAACATCAGTTCGGTTTCATGCGGACATTTTTATTTAAATATTAAGAACAAGTAAAAATACTATAGTCAACTTATAATTAGTTTTCCTTGAAAAAGTTTTACTTAAAAATGTAGTTTTTGTTAAATAGTTGGAAAATTCCTAGTTAAAAAATAAACTATAATCGTTTCTTAAAACAGGTTTAAAAAAATGTAATGCCAGAGTAGTTTTTCCAAATTAAGACTAAATACAGGACGTTCTCAATCAGAACTGAAAAAAAAAAACCGATGAAATTAATAAATCTTTGTTGCAACTTTTTAAATAAGATTACCTATAAGTGGATAGTAGGTTAGGTATGTAACTATGTTGTAGATAATTTAATACTAGAGGAATACATATTGTTTATAAAGAATAACAAAAAAAAAACACTTTTAAAAAGTTTGTCTTCTCACAAACTAAAACCTAAACATGAAATTAAAAATACGTTTTTAGTGGTTTATATATATATGTTTATGTCTTTTTAATTAAAACACAGTTTAAGAATGTGATAAGTTATAACAATCTAAATTAAAAATATGGTTTTAATTATAAAATTTTAGACTTCAGTTTAAAAAACAAACTTATTAAATTTTTAATGGAAAAGTAGCATAAAATGTTTAACCAAATGAATTTAAAGTTTTCAGGTTTCAAAAAAATTAATTTATTTTAGTAGTTTTATTACTATAATAGAAAACTAGTATTTACGATTTTAGTTTTATTTATTATTTTTTGAATATTCTTTGAAATAGATTTATTTAGATATTTTTTAGCTATTTCTAATAAAAATTACTATTTACGATACTATTATTTATAAGGTAAAAATAAATCTTTTTTTAAATTCTTTTTTTTTTAGTATTTTTTTAGAAAGTTAACATACTGCTAATACTTTAAACAAAATGTTCTTCTTTAAATCATTAATGTATATTTTTTAGTTTAGAAGGCATAAACATAGATAGTACCTCAAGACTACTGTGATAATTAGCAAATACGAAATGAATAGTACAACAGCAGTACCTCGTATACTGAATACAAAAACTGTATATAGTTCCACAACTAATCTTACTACTAATCTTACTATTAATTAAAATCAGGAGTACTGTTTCTACAACAAAAACAGCTTCCACTGTAGTTTCCTTATTTTATATTGTCATGTCAAATGTACTAGTCGTTTTAATTTTCATTTTATTATTTTTCTATTGTAAAATAATTTTTAGGATGCTAAAACTCAACGTAGAAACTGGTCGTGAGAAAAATGTAGATAAAATGTAGTGTTCTTGGAAATGTAAGTTTTAGATGAGTTTTGAAATAGTTACTTTGAAACACGTCATTTAGACAATGGAGGAAGTTATGATGTCAGAAAATCATTAGTTGTTGTTCGTTGCAAATAAAAACATTTTTATACTCTACTTAAGTCTTTTTATAAAAGCTTTATCTAGCAAATTTTCAAAACGTGTTTAG
>NW_028140465.1:0-25947 GCF_965202585.1 Thalia democratica | reverse complement strand
AGCTTAAAAGTTTTATTTTACATATATGTTAATGTAGTAAAATAGTCGATCATTGTTTTAAAAATAAACATTAATACTTAATACTATTATATCAAATATTATGTATGTATATCAGATATTTTTGATTATTATTACTTTGAAAAATGAAACTTTTTTTAAAAAGTATAGTTTTAATTGAAAACTTTGAGGAAAAATGGTGTACTTTTTTGTTTTAAATAAATATTTGATTACATAAATAACAGTTAGTAAGTTGATGTGTTAAAGTTAACAAATCTAGAAAAACACTTTACAAATTTTTACGATAATAATATTAACAAAGTTTTTAACTCAAAAGTTTTTAAGTGTGTTTAGAAACAATTACAATACAAAAACTGTGCTTACTTGGATAAACTAAAATTGTCTTACTTTGTTAACACATTTCAACTGATGTATAAACAATTGAACTTAAAACATACTAGAACTCTGGTAATTAATGAAAAAGTAAAAAGTATGTATATTGTATAGTCAAAAAGAACTATCTTTAACAAAAAAACTTAATAAAAAACTAATACGCTATTGCTATAGAACGACTAACAACTTATAAATCTGAACTAAATAATTTTAGATTTTGAACTTTAATCAATTGCTTAGACACTCCTTAACGAAAAGAGAACAAAACAAAAAGAATAAAGTCGCATAACCAAATTTCTCTAAACTTTTACATTTTAGCTTGTGTAGCAAGTACTATTTACAAACAGTTTCTTAATTTATGTTATAAGTTTATATAAATAAAAACAAAGAGTGTAAAATATAACTTATATTTAATCTTTTGTTATATTTACTATGACTTAAAGAAAACTTTAACAAATACTATTTTACTTATCGAGTATAAGATTATTTTAATGATTTATCGTAAATAAACCAATTATAACTAAATCTACCAGGGAGTTTAAATAAAATTTAAAATATGAGTAAAATACAATTAATTGTATTTTTATATACGTCTGCTCTTATAATACTCGTTATAAATACTTTAAGTTTGTCTCAACAAATTAACTTATATTTTTAATAAAGTTTTAAACAGATTTTAGTTTAATAGTAGTTGATATATTAAAGCAGTAGTTTTATTACGTATATCTAAATGAAAAGTTTTACTATGCAAATTCGTGACAATTGCTTAAATCTTATAATCACACAAGTTAAACTACTTACTAAACTTGTACAAATACAATTTTGCATACATAAAAACCTTTGTTTTATGATTTTTAATAACTAACACTGTTTAGTGCTCTTAATCATTTAAAAACATATAGTAATTCATTAAAAAAAAATCTTTTTTTTTTGAATGAATTTAAGATTATTAAAATTAACTTGATATTAAAACGGTTTTTTATTTGGTAAAGCTTTAACTATCCCGATTTACTTATAATGTTAATATACGCGCGATGCTGGTTATTATCTGACTCCTAACGCGTTATAGATATATCGTGATGTTATATAAATGTTTAGATATGACTTAGCTAAGTTATTTAGCTAAGTCGACTTAATGAATTGCGAACTAAACTTAGGCTATCTCTTAAGCTTAGTTTAATTAAATAGTTAGATTGTTATAAAGCTTAACTAATTGTATATAAAGAAATCGAGTCTAGAAACACAAAACTGTATTAAGATGAATATAAACTGCGATAACGTTATAACAAAATATACAAATAAGCTATTCCAATTCACTAGTTAATATAAAAAACAGTCGCCTTCGTACAAGACGTACGAGGCGAACATAACCTTTTGAAACAATATGTTATTAGTACAAGATAAAAACTAGACTGCCCGTCATACTAAAGCAGTTCGAGAAGTAAACAAAATGATAAAAAGTCCCTAATTTGAGAAAACTCTCTAGCGCCTTTTTTATTTAAACGCATTGGCGTTACATTTCGTGTTCTTCGGAAACCAATTTGATGTTCCAAATTGGTTTCCGTTTTTAAAAAACATTAATTTTAAGATGTTAAAAGTGGTTAAGCTGAAAAAACTTCAAAATCCATTATTTTTCTTAGTAAATGCTTTAAATTTCGTAAATGACGCACAGAATTAAAAAGTTTTAACAATTTACAAAACTGAAAGAATTTTTAGAATTTTATTCGCTAGTAGTGCTCGCGAGTCGTTGTTTCCCGTAACGCTACTCGTGCATTCTCGGTCTCCTCATCTGTACTCCACTCGGTCGCCTTGCTGATGGTAGATCAGATCTCTTTGTCACCTTCACCGACTTGTTGACGACTTTCGATTTCTCGAGCCGTTTTCGTGCGAAGTTCAAAAAAAGTTTAAGCAAAAATATAAAGAAAATACTATTTCAAGTATTTTCAAGTACTTTTAAGTATGTTTATAAGAAACTTAGAAAACATTTATAGCTTCAGTTTAAACTAATTATTCGTTATATAAACTTTTAGTATATTAAAAAAATTTCACATTCAACATGAGTTAGTTGACAAATTAAGCAGTTACAAGCATTTCAAAAGTTTAGACTTGTTTTCGTAAAAATATATAGCTTTGAACTTTGTACGAATTTTAAAACTTTAATATTCTAGGAAAGTTAAAAACAAAGTTGTTGTTAGCGTTTAAATGTTGAATAAGATTTTTAATAGCTCAAATGACCTTATTAAAATTGTGTTTTTATAAGTAAGCTAAAGTGTATAACAACAAAAAACAAGGAATAAACCTTTTTAACATCAATCACTAAGGTTACTATAGTACAACTGTAGATTTATAGTTCAAGTTTGAACATAAAATTGTTGTTAAAAAACAAATTGAAATAAAGCTTAACAAATTAAGGCAATTTTTTATATTAATAAGAGCTCAAAATAAAATTTTAAGTTAAAGAATAAATTTTAAAATACTCCTTTAATTTCTTATGACTCGATTTCGTCCTAAGCTTTGTTCAGAAAGCTTCTTAGACTAGTTGTCTGCTATAATTAAATAAAATAAATTGCTATTTTCGTGGTCTTAACTTTTCGCCGTAAGAGTTAATTAACCGTAAGGTTTCAATAACATCTTAGTTTAATTTTCCAGCGGTGAAAAATAGCGTCTGAACAAATACTCAAAGTTTTGCAACAGTTTCTGACAAGTAATTCGATTTTGATATGTTTAAAACGCCATCGGTGAAAAATAAACCAAAATAATTCTCGATTAGTTTTAAAAATGCGTGCGTTAGTGTTTAAAGAATTTTCGATATTAGAATTTTTAAAGCGCCATCGATGAAAAATGAACCAAAATAATTCGCGATTTTTTTAAAAATGCGTGCTTCAATATTGTTCAAAGATATTTTGATTTTAAGACGCCATTTGTGAAATATAAACCAAACTAATTCGTGGTTTGTTTTAAAAATTTGTTGTTAGCTAATTTCAAAAGGTGTTTTGTTATTCGCAATCGTTTTGCGTTTAGAATAAGAAATGTGTTTTTTTGTTACGATTTCGCGATCGGGCCTAACATTTTTAGCTTCGTCGTTGTTTGGTATCGCTGATGTGCTCTTGTTTAGAGATAAGGGCAACTTTCGTGCTTTTGTCGCTCTGTCGGCCGAAGTAATGTTGGAAGAAGTGTTTGTAGTCGCTGCTGTGCTTTCTGTCGTGGACGAGGATAATTTCCTTGCGTTTTCCTGTTTGACGGTAGGAATATCTGAACCGGCCATTGGCTCTAGTCGTTCTGGTGCTGGCTGCGGTTGTGCTGACCGTTGGGACTGCCCGTTTTGGTGCTGGCTGAGATGGCTCTGATAGTTGGCGCTGTTAGCATAGGTACTGGCTTCGGTGGTGCTGACCGCTGACTCGGGCCCTGTGGATTCTGGCTGCGATTGCGCTGACTGTTGGGACTGCCCGTTGTGGTGCTGTTTGGCATGGCTCTGATCTTTGGCTCTGGTCGATGACTCTGGCCTTGGCGATTCTGGCCGTGGTTGTTCAGAACGTTGGTTCTTAGTAGATATTATCGTTGAATTGCGTGATGCTGTACTTGTGACGTCATAATTCGGTATGGCGACAGCGCAATTGCATTTTGATTCGATAGCAGAGTTCCTGCGATTGAGTTCGGCTAATTCGGCTTCTAATTCGCGTATTTCTTGCCTAGATCGGCTAGCAATTGCTCTGCGTAGAAGTTCGTCGTAGTCGGCTTGTAATTCGCGGAATTCTTGCGAAAGTTCGCGCTTAAGTTTCTCACTATTTTGTAAAAATAACTTTAAATTAGCGAGATTCTATGTTCAGTTGTGTTTGATTCTAAAAAAATAAACACCTCATCAGGAGGTAAAACATTGGACCATAAGATAAATTTTATTCTTTCGCTTTTGTCCAGTTCGTCGATACGGTTGTACCTACAAAAGTTTTCAAATATCTTAATTATCGTCTCAACATCATGTATTTCATGGACTACGCCTAATAAAGAGAGATATTTCAAAACATTCTCTATAATGTTAAGGTGCTTAAAGGTTTCTCTTAATACAACTTGGTACCGTTTGTTGCTAAAACCTTGGTATTCGAACCATACATTTTTATCAAACTGCGTTTTCTCAATTCTATCGCGCCTACTTTGCCTTTTGTTAATTTCTGCTCTTAACAAATCAATTTCAACGTTAAAATCTATAATTACGTTACAGGCTGTTAAATGTCTTTGAGGTTTTCGCGAGCTTCATCGATTACTTCGATGCCTCTATAATTAGGACAATCGTAAAGAAAGTGGTCTTTTAAGAACAACGGAAGGTTTGTTAAGCGGTTAGCTACGCGCTTTTCCCATAAAATAATTTGGTAGAGGTCGTTATCTAGACATGACATTAACCAATGCAAATGGGTTTTTTGTAAGCGGTTAGTCAGATTGTGATTGTACATAACGTTTGAATATCTGTAGGGTTCTGGTTCGGGTGGATCAGACGAGGAAAACTCTGCTATTAATGTTTTATATTTGTCTTCCTTAAATTTCTCCCAGTCCCTATAAAGTTGGCAGCTCTTAGGCCTAAAATAAAGTATATCCATGATACTAGTAGATTTTGTTTAAAGTCTTAATAAGTTTTAAACTAATTTTGGGTCACCACTACGAAAAGTAAAAAATAAAAAGAAGTTACGGACTTAAATAAGGTGCGTGTTAAACAATTGGGGGTCACCATTTAACAATCCCGATTTACTTATAATGTTACTTATACGCGCGATGCTGGTTATTATCTGACTCCTAACGCGTTATAAATATTTCGGTGATGTTATTTAAAAGTTTAGATATGACTTAGCTAAGTTATTTAGCTAAGTCGACTTAATGAATTGCGAGCTAAACTTAGGCTATCTCTTGAGCTTAGTTTAATTAAATAGTTAGATTGTTAGAATGTTTAACTAATTGTATATAAAGAAACCGAGTCTAGAAACACAAAACTGTATTAAAATGAATATAAACTGCGATAACGTGATAACAAAGTATACAAATAAGCTATTCCAATTCACTAGTTAATATAAAAAACAGTCGCCTTCGTACAAGACGTACGAGGCGAACACAACCTTTTGAAACAATATGTTATTAGTACAAGATAAAAACGAGACTGCCCGTCATGCTAAAGCAGTTTGAGAAGTAAACAAAATAATAAAAAGTCCCTAAATTGTGAAAACTCTCTAGCGCCCTTTTTTATTTAAACGCAGTGGCGTTACAAAGCTATCCTAGAAATATTTGAAAAATGAAATTATCTTAAAATTTTGTTTTTTGTGATGAGTATATAGTTATGCACGTCAGAGCTTTTCTAAAAAAAACTTTGTACTTATAAAATTATTATTCTAATAGTACAGTATTCCAATGTTTTTTTTGACAAAAAAAGAAAACTTATTAGTTATAAAAATAATAAAGATTAAATCGAATGTTAAATGATCAAAATAAGTTTGAAACCTAGTTTTTCAAAAAAGTAGTGCATTTCAAATTTTTTATCTTGTATTTTTTACTAAATGAGTAATTCATCCGTAAGACAAACAAGAAATAAGTCTTATTTAAATTTTTTAAATTATTTTCTTTAGTTCGATGTCTGTTAATAAAAATATTAATTTTTTTTATCCACAAAGTTTTAGTTTCTTAAAAACTGTTCATAATCTGTTCAAGTCACAAAATATTAGACACAATTGAAACTTTTAATGTAATATTCCATACTTTTTAGTTTATTTAATATACTAAGATATATTAAGCTAAAATATTTCAACTTTAACATGTTTAGTTTTTTATACTAAGTTACTTACTACAAACAAAAAAAAGTTATTAAATAATTTAAGTAAAAAAAAAACAAACATAAGAACATTATATTTTTAGTATTTTTTAATTTCTAGCTGCAATTAGACGAGATAATATTTAAATGAACAAAAATTAAGTAGAAGTTTGTTTTAAAGTTTTCAAATACAAGACAGTTGTCCTTTTGATATTATTTTGAAAGTATCTAAACAACGAGTTGGCAGCCTATCACATTATTTTTTCTACAAAAACTTGCTTTTGGCACGCAGCCGACCCCTGATGTAAGCTGTTAAACAAACAAACCATTGTATTTTTTTAAATAACATCATATATTTAAAGTAGAGTTGTTAATATTTTTGAACTAAATTTATTAATACTCTTCCGTATATATATTTTTAATTTGTCTTTATACATTGCTTAATAAAGGTAAACCTATAGATGTAAAAACAACAAGTTTTAGATACTTAATATTCTACTACCTTTTTACAAAGTAGGTTTGTTGTAAAATAAAGTTGTGGTAAACTTAAGAACTAGCTTAAGAACTTAAATTAGTTTTTTAAACTAACCTAATCTAGTTCCTATATATAAAAATAGCTGTAAACATATTCAGCTTGTAAAATTGTGTTCAATAAAGTACATTAAAAAAATTATTTGTATTTTTTAAATAAATCTAGTAATTGCTGCATTTTATTGTTTTTTAAGCTAAGGTACAGAAATATATTTCGCTAAAAAATACTTAAATCAAAACACTACCAATAACAAATTGTTTGCAATTAATCTTTTATGTTTAAAAGCGTACAACCTAGCAACTAAAGTAAGGGTCGGCAAACTGCGGTCCGCAGGCCAACTGCATCCCGCAAAGGGTTAATCTGCGGCCTGCGAGCACGTTTTATTTTTGAATGGAATGCGGCCCGCGAGAGAAAATTCTACGACCCGCGAGCATGTAAATATGGCCCCGCTGAGCATAAAAATGTTTAAGGTTATTTTTTTGGTAATTTAGTTTATTTTGGACAACATTAATTAAGTCCCTGTGTAATGTTTTATAACAATGAAATGAATTTACTGATTTGATTTAAAAATGTGAAAAAGACAGATTAGAATTCAACCAGTGATTTTCTACCAGTTTGATAATAACTTTCTTATTACAACAGAAAGTCACTAGCTGAAAAAAGATTGTGAGGAGTTCTTGAATTCAGTAAGTTATTTGTATAACACTTATCTAGTGAATAAACTTAACGTAAATGTTTTTCATTGTGTAAAAAAGTAATGCACAGTAGTTAAATAAAATATAATTTCCTTAACATTTAAATATTTTGTTCAACATGTTGTTTATATCAAGTTTTTTATACAGATGTTTTGTAACTATAAATTGTATTTGAGTGTACACCAAAACAATATAATAAATAAATATAACATTATAAAACAACATTATAATAAAAGTTAAGGTTAGTTATATTTTGGTTTTGACACATTTTTATTTGTAGAAGTTTTCTGTGCACTTTATTAATTCCTATGCACATAAATGTACAGAGATATCTTTAACCTTTTTTTAACCACTTTTTTATTTGATATTTAGTTAGAGCAACTTGAGTTCAAGTATAATTTATTATTATCTTTGTTTCTGGATGTAATATCTGAGTGCGTATACAGACTAAATTAATACAATATACAAGACATAAATTAAGTTAGTATCTTAAAAGTAGTGATGTACCGGACTCACTATCCGGGTCCGGATCCGGCCGGATATTGCCATTTTTGTCTGATATCCGGTTCCGGTCGGATCCTATTTTGAAAAAAAGTCCGGATCCGGTTCCGATCTAGTTAGTAAAAAAGAGCATACTGAAAAGTATTTTTTTAAAAACAAACCCTGTGTAAATTAAAAAGAGTCATTTTCGTCAGTGAAAATTAAACACCTACCGTGATTGGCTCATTTTGTACACGTGACTAATTTACATTTGTTTACATTTAAACTATGAAATAAACATTTCAGAAATGCAACTCTTTACATAGTTTATTGTTTTAAGTCTTTTGATATAAATTTAAATAGCTTCCAGTTTTTTAAGTTTTACCAAAGTAATTAATAATTTTGTATATGCTAGTATTTCTTGTTGTGTTTTATATAAAAGATTCATCACTCAAAACTGTCGTGTCTAATTATAGAAAGTAGTCTCAATTAGAATTTAGTATTTGTTAGATATCAATTAAATAAGGTAGGATTTAATTATGATGGGTAGTACTAATAAGTTAAGTGTACCACAATTAGTCCACAACTTTACTACCCAATTGTCAACCTTGGCTAGCTGTTCTACTGTTCTACTGATTATTAGATTAAAGTAATTTTTTTCAGTTTTTAAAACCTCGTTCTGACTCAGGCTTGTTTATACTCACTCTAGCTAGTTTTATTGACTTAAACAGTGGCAGCCCTGATAGTTTGAAAATTTTTGGGAATTTTAGAAAATCTTGGATTGCCTCAGGCTAGTTTAGTTTTTTATAAAAACTCAGGCTAGTTTTCTTTTAGATTTTGAATGAGTTTGAGCTGATCCAGTTTTCGATATTTTGTGATTTTCTAGTTATTTTTGTTCCAGAACTTGATTTCAGATTTTTATTTGTAAATAACACCTAGTTTGTCAATCTTGTGGCTAGCTGTTCTACTTATTATTATATCAAAGTTTATTTTTCAGTTTTTAAAAATCTCATTCTGACTCAGGCTAGTTTATACTAGTTATGTACCGGACTCACTATCCGGGTCCGGGTCCGGCCGGATATTGCCATTTATGTCTGATATCCGGTTCCGGCTGGATCCTAATTTGAAAAAAAAAAGTCCGGATCCGGGTCCGGCCGGACCCGAAGTTGTGGGTTCGGTACTCACTACTTAAAAGGTATAAATTTTAATTTTTTTGAACGATATTTTTTGGAAAATAAAATTTATTACTTGTTTAAAAAAACTAAAATTTATTTCTCTTGTTTGCATACTAATACACACAGATATTTTTTTCGGAATAACCTTATTAAAATTTATTAGATTTGTGGATAGTAAATTTATTAAGTCTACAAATTGGTGATAAAAATAGTTCAAACTCGAGCAATTAAGCAACTTAACGTTGCCAAAAATTTAGACTAATTCAAAGTAGTTTGAAAACTTTTAAAATTGCAGGCCAATTTAGTCATTGTTTTCATTATTTAGTTTAAATTCCTTTTTTTGTTCTAAAATATCAGGCTAATCTCTGGTCAATCATGCTGGCTTTTTTGTTTTGAAGAGTGGCAAACAAAACTTATGATATATATATATTGTTATACTAACAGTTTTGGTATTAATTATGACATATTTTATATATAAGTCTTGCAGCTGCTATAATTTTTATCTTTATACTCAGTAACATTTATATTTATACTTCCAACAAAACATCCAATTTATTTCCTTAATTTGTAGATTCTTTTCAACATCAAGCAAAAACTTAACTAACGAACAAGCCACAAGTAAACTAGGACAACATATTAACTTTCCGCTTAAGTTTGTTTGACAAAACTGTGCTCACAAATTTAATTGTTAATTTTATAAATATTAAGCTTGTTGTCTTCGCACATAATGCTTTATGGTTTATTACTAAATGAAGTTAATTGAAAAACAAGATAAGTACAAGATCTGGTTTTAAAACAAAATCATATTACTATAATGTATTCAGCAATAATTGCAGTAGCAATATTGTTTGTGATAAAAACTTTAGAACAACGCCCATTATAGTGGTGCATTGCATCATACCTTTAAAAATTTCTTTACCTATCGATGTGCTTTGCATTAAAACTAAACCTAGAAATTATTCTTAAATGTCAAAGCTAGTAAAAGCACCTCTTATAAAAATTCTCAGATGAGCAATATTTGTTGTATCAGTGCTCTCATACTAACAAATAGCTTAAAGTCCTAATTTGGTTTATGAAGCTTTATAATATTACGATATTTCATAAATACGACTTTTGTTGTCATTGAAAAAAAATCATTACTATCGCACAAACTCTTTAAAAAAGTTTCAATTCTAAGGGGTATCTCCTTTTTAGTAACTAGTTTTGCTACTTTATAAATGCCTTGACTTTTTTTTTGATCAGTCTGTAGTTACTGGAGATATCCATGTGCTTTGTTAAATAAGGCTTAAGCAATTTGCTCTTGTTTTTTTTTCGTTTCTTGCATTGACTTCTTACTAACGTTTTTTAATCTTTTAGCTCGTCCTTTGTTTCACATTTACTCTTTTTAAATACAGTACTTTTTTTGCAGATAAAGAACTGCTATAATGCTGAATAAAAAATAAGTTTTCTACCTCATAAATGTCTTAATATATTTTAGTATTTTTGTTATAAATGTTTAAGAAACTTAACTAATCATTCAAGCTGACTTTTAACAATGCTTTTTTTGCAGTGTATATTTTATTCACTGTAAATAAACTTTATTATTTCTTTGTTTTGTCAACTTTATTTTAAACAGGGTTGCCAAACAAACAGGCTAGTTTTAAAATTTTAAAACTCAGACTAGGTTAAAATGTTTATGATATTTTTAAAAACTCAGTTGTATGTGAAACTTTTGTTTCAGGAACTTTGAGTAAATCTTCGAATTCTCATAATAGTTTTTATGACATTAGTGTAGTTTATTTATTGTAATTTTTTCTAGGCTACTTACATACGTTGTACTTTTTAATAATGATGACGTTTTAGTCGGGTATTTAAGCTTAATTAACAGCAAATTTTAAGCTTTTTCAACTTTTAGAAAACTTAGCATGGTTTGATATAACTCATGCATTTTTGCTGTTAAAGTGACAACCATGTAAAAGACAAAAAATTACTAATAAGCTATTGGAACATTAAATATATTTGAAAAATTGTTTTTGATTTTTACATCACAAAAAGATATATATTTTTTTTAGTTAACTAATTAATTTAAAGAGTGCAAATTATTTAATAAGCAAAAACCATTTTTAACGGTTAATATTTTTTTTAATATGAAAAGTTATTGATAACAAAAAATATGTATAAAAGTGACCCTTAAAGTGATTCAAGCTTGGTTATTAAAGAGAGTTAGGTTGTAACTAAATTTTGAAAATATTAAGTTAAACTTATTAGTGTTTAAGATAGTACATAGTTTAGTAAGACTTAATTATAATAGTCGATGTAAATTTGATTGTAATTAATATTATTAATTTGAATAGGTATTCTATGCGTAGCTAAAAGAAAATAAATTAATAATTTGAATAAAAGTAAACTAAAACTTTTACTAGAACTAAAACTGCGGCCCGCGATGATTTCTGAAACTTGAAATTTGGCTCGCGAGCACCAATTCCTGCCGACCCCTGAACTAAAGTTTCTTTGGTTTAAAATAAATTCTAATACAAATAACATTTCAATTAATATCAATTAGATAAACATTTACATGTAATTGCTATATAAAAAAACATAAAATGAGTAACACTAACTTTATATACAAAGTTCTGAATATGAAGAAGTGAGTTTAACTAGCTGCACTTTTGAAATGAAGTTTCTTAATATTTAAAGTTATTATTATTTTACTTATTTGTTAATAGTGTTTTTAAAAGTACTACAGAAGAATTAAGTATAAACTACCTTTTCATTATATCGTTTACTCACAGTTAAATTAATTTTAGATTCACTTTGAATAATAAATTGATACTTTAAAAAATCATTTGATTTGTTTTTGTTAAAGTTTTGAAGTTTTTATAAAATTAAAGTTTTTGAAATAGTAAATTTTGGCTTAAGAGAGTCTGTATATGATTTAACTATCAATTTAACTTTTAAAGTTGTTTTAAATCAAGTACTTATACTGCTAAGTATGTCCTTATTTTGTGTCTTCGATACAAATGAGATGTAGTTCTAGTAGTTCTGTTTGTATTAGTCAATTAAGTTAAAGATTTCGATAAAAATACCTGTAATGATGAAAAATTTCTGAGCCTTTAAATCTAATTGTTTGTCGCCTAGGAGTTAGCATCGGCGCTAAATCTTCTCAATAAATGTTACATTAAATAATAGTTTTTGCTTTATCTTTACTGCTATACCTGATATACCTTAATAAAAAAAACTTAAAATGGTTTGATAAAAATTCTAAAGTTTGGTTATTTATGTAAGAGTTTATCCTTAACAAAAAACAAAAACAAAGGTTTAAAAATGTTTTTTTTTTTAATAGCAAAGTCAATTTATGGTTTACAGTATTTTATGAACTGTCTTAAAAACATGTTTAAATATATTTTGATAGTGTTTCTTTTGTTATTTAGATACTTTTTTTCAACTTCTAAACATAAAAACTGAAAAATATTTTTCAAAGTTCTTTATGACTTAGTTATTGAATATCTTATTTGTTTATTCGTTTTTAAATATAAAGCTTCTAAGTAATGAAATTAAAAGTACAAATCTTAAATTAAAAAAATTTTTTTTTGTTTTAAATAACGTTTTTATCACTGTTTTATGTATAAGATTTCTTAGTTATACCTTTATTTTAATTGATATAAAGTTCTTGGAAGCAACAAAAAGAATATAAACAAAAGTTTTCCTCTTTTATTTGCAAACAGTAGTTAAATGCTCGCCTAGTTTTCATCGTAGTTTATACCAATTTATTTTTCTTGTTTTAACTCTTGATAAAAGTTTCAATTCTATTAGTCATTGTATTCTGTAATAAAAGAAAAGCTTAATAGATTATATTAGTATATAAATTTATAAGTTACAATTTAAGGCTTTAAAATTTACTACCAAAAAACTAACTCTGCAATCTTAGCTTGCAGTTAGTAAGTAAAAAAATAATTAAAAGCTACAAAAAACAGAGATAAATCAAAAGTCATACATTTTTGCTGCTTACTTTAAAAAAAAAATCATAAATAACAGATGTTGGTCCATAACAGCTTACATATTTTTATACAATAAATAATAATAACTCGAATTTCCATCAATAAATAAAACTCTTTTCTTTTTTTGTTAGAAATAAAGATTTTCATTGACTTATATACTCATAAAAATTCTTAAAAAAGCTTAATGCTAAAACTTTATTGTACTAAGTAGCGACAAAGAATCAAAATGCGATGTTTGTAATAAAACTTTACTTGTATACTTTTGATGCAGCTTTATTATTAAGTCACCGGTGATATTTTCTTAATTACTTTTATGCAATAATTAGTACTAGAGGCGTATATTATTGCTGTCAATAATTGTAATATTCATTCAATTTTAAAGTGTTAGTTTTATAATTGTTTATTAGATGTTTATGCACAAGTTAGACCGAGATCTTTTGTTAATTAATTTCTTTACCAAAATTTTCAAATTTTTTATAATTTATTTTTTGTTTTATTATCATAAAACATATCTATTTACTCTTTTTGGTTCGTTTTATTATCTACGATTTACAAATCATTTTAAAGAAACAAAAATTAAAACAAATATACATTTTAATAAAACTTTCAACTTAAAAATTCTTAACATGTTAGTAACTATTTTAACTTTTATTTTTTCAAACTAAGACTAAATATAACCTGTTGTTGTGACATGTATTTATTTGACCCCAAATAGTAAAATGTGTTTTTGCTTTAGACACTTTAAAAATAAATTAAAAAAGTAAAAATCAGTTCAAAAAAACTCTAACTAATAGTAATTCTAAGTCTAAGCTGAAGTTTTGTTTTTATCAATGTTATTTCGGGTAAAAAAATAAGCTATATACATATAAGTTATATATGACCGAAATATTTTGTTAATCAAATTATCAATCAAATTTCAAATGAAATGAAATATTATATTGATTTTGTTACCAAAGAACTAGTTTATTAAAATTATACTGTGTTTACTTACTGTATAGTTAAATAATCAGTTTGATGATAACATTAAAAAGTGAAACTATATTCTATTACATTATGTATAAATATTTAATTTACTTTTCAATAAAAAGTTAAAATTCAACGATTAAAACTAAAATTTTGTAAACTGAAAGTATATTAAAATTATCGATTTTTTTAATATACGCCTCTAGTGGCATAAATTAAAACAAATTATTAGCAAAAAAAATCAGTATTGACTTAATTAGTAAGCTACTTGCATGGTTAATTAAGTAAAAATTTATTACAAACATCACATTTTTATTCTTTTTCGCTGCTTATCAGCAGTTTATTTTCCTTTATTACAACAAAGCTTTAGACTTTTGAAGAACTTTAAGGAGTAAAAAAAAGTCATTGAAAAAATAAATGGAGCGAGTTATAATATAACTTTTGTTAGGTTTTTTAGTCACTTGTATTTTTTTAGTATTTTTAAATGTAAATTAGATAATTTAAAATGTTTATAACTGATATATTCACAAAGCTTTAAAACATAAAATAGAATACTATTTTTTAATATGTTATAAATAACTTCTTAGTGTTTAATGATACTAAGCTATAATTAAGAATTGAGTTTAATAATAAAATTAAATATGATAAAAATATTGTTATGATAATTTGGTGTATTATTATGAGTTTTAGTTTTCTAGTAGTTTTTATTGTCAAAGCTTTATGTTGACTTGAGCTTGTCTAGACTTTCGCCGATGTTTGCTACATTATAACAACACTTAATGATGATTTGAACTATAACTTAGAATAAAAAGATGCCTCTATTTCAGGGGTCGACAATACGTGGCCCTTGGGCCAACTGCAGCATTCGAAAAACAATTAATTCTGCAGCACACAAGCGTGTTTTTTTTTTAATAGTATGCGGGCCGCGAGTATGATGACCTGGCCCACTAGAAATTATATTTTAAGTTTATATTTTCATTCAAAACTTTGTGTTTTGACTAATATATTTTATGTCACTGATAAATAGTATTCTACCAATCTTAATGCTTTAAGCTTAAAAAAACAAATTGTTTATTTATTAGTATTTATTGACAGTAAAAACACCAGGTTTTTTTTCTACATCGGTAAATAAATGTTAACTAGTTAAAACTATGTAGTACTTTTCTATCTTTGGTTCGTTTTTGATTTTGTATATTGTTAATTTAATTCTTGTTTCAAAAATATGTCCTACTTGGAAAATAAACAGCTTACTGAAAAGTTATTACGTAAATTTTTGAAGTTAGCCTATTTTTATCTTAATACAAGTTCTTTTTTTTTTATTAATTTGTTTTAGTTTATTGGTTTAAAATATTTAAGTTTTATCAGATATTAAAAATTATTAAACATCAAATAGGAAATGATTATTTTCAAGTTAGAAAAATATTTATTAAAAATAAATTGATAAGGTTAATTGAAAAAGGCGGCCTAAAATTACTTTTTAAACTCGTCTGTTTCGGTGTTATGTGATTGTTAAGTAATTAAACCATTAAACATAAAATACTACTTAATTAAACACATAGCGACTTCATTAAGACTAAATTCACAATTTAATAATAACCCTATATGTATATTTACAACTCAGACTGATCATGTATCAGACTTAATAAAACTGAAACTAAATAATTTTAAATATGTGAATAAAACTAAAACTCCAGCCTGTACCTCCAGCCTGCCGACTCCTGCTCTCTAGTTCAGGGTATCCCTAACTCATTTTCTAAATCGCCCCCTTTTTAAAAATTTGAAAAATAATCGCCCCCCACGATTTTACAAAGTAGTTTTTCTCTTGAGTACAAACTTTTGAGCTAAAAATGTTGTGTTCGAAATGTAATTTAGTCTGGTACTTCTTACGCACGCCTTTTTGGGCTGTGTTCAAAGTAGTTTATAGGGCTTGAGAAAATAAGTTACATTTGTTTTCTTATAAGCCCAATAAAGTGTATTAAAATACTTCATTATAAAAAAGCCTTGTGTAATCTGTAATCAATCCTGTTTAGATATGAAATGTTTTGAAACTAATGAAGCTTTAAGGATAGTATTGGACAACTTCTGTAGTCAGCAATTCATAATTACTATAAAATATTTTCTAGTTTTAACTTGTTAAAAGAATGTATTTGCGGGCTGCATAATTTAAAAAAATAAGGTATATGAAAATTAAAAAACTCGAGCAGAATTGTAATAAAATTATTTAGTATTATTGTGATCTAGGAAATACTATTGTGAACTGAAAACCAAATTGAAAGTGTATTTAAAAATATTAAGTATCAAAAACTAAATTTTGTTTATTTTGCACAAGTAGTTTTCAAGTTATTTAGCGGGTCGAAATTTGACTGGATATTAACCGTACGTTACCCATCTAAAATCTTAAGTTAAAACTGACATTATAATTAATCTCTCATATTCGGACATTTAGAATTTAATACTAATTAAGTTATTTAAGCCGCACAATATACTTAAATTATTTTATATATAGGTATATTCTAAAATTACTATACCAGATATTAAAAAACTATAAAAGAATGAACAGTTTATTTTACATATAATAAAATAAGTATTAAAACATAATTTCTGATCTAGTTTGAGGAAGTTTGACCGACTGGTTGATTATCTCACATGAAAAGTGGTTTCATCAATAGCTTCTGTTAATGCAGTAAAATTATAATTTCAATGCTAAGATATTTTATAAGCAAGTTAGTTGTAAAATTAAAAACTTTATTTTAAACTTTTTAAACTATATGTTTTGTAGTAGAATACCATTAAACAGTATTTGACTTGGAATAACCTTTAGGAAACTAAACCTTAATTTTAACAATTTCTTTTTTCTTAACTTAAATTCAAAAAAAAAATCAAAAATTTTACAGTTAATTTTGTGAACAGAAAGTAATCGATTAAAAAAGTCTTTTTACTAGGTTAATTTTTTTTTTGTAGCTGTAGCATTCTTTTTGATGGCTTATTTAAAACTGTTTAAATTTATTTTTTCTCTAGTTATTAGCCTATAATAATTTACCAGAAGAAAATAGTGAAAATCTAAAAACTAGTTTTGAACTATTAAAATAAACAACATAATCTAATTGCTAATATATTGAAAATTAAGATAAAACAAAAAACAGTTGTATTAATAGTTTAAAATTCCTTAATATATAGATTTTTCAACAATAATAAATCAAGTAAGAAAATAAAATTGAGTTTAAGAATCTTTTAAATGAAAAATTTAAAGTCAATTCAAACAGAGACCTCAAATATATACTCTTTTAAAACAAAAAAAAGTTTGAAATAAAAACTTTAATAGTTATCTTTTTTTTTTTTTTTTTACAGATTAAACAAGTAATAAAAAAAATATGTCAAATAAATTTCTTTAAAATGCTTTAATCACTATGCTATAAAAACTTTTAGTGTAATGTTTAACGACAAATATAAACTACAAAGTTATACAGGTCAAAATAAAACTATTAACAGATTTAAAACATAAACCATTTAATAAATACAGTAGACTTCCGCTTGAGTTCGCACTTTGAACAAAATCAAAAAGTACAAACTCAAAAATTATTACCATTTTTTTTACAAAATGATAATTTTAAATATGTTATTTGCAATAACGTTATGCATAAACAAGAAATCAACTAAAACATAAAACAAATATTTATTAAAAAACAGATCTATATAAGCTAACAAATATTATTTGTTTTTTGTTTTATCAATACTTAGTTAGTAATAGACTTTATTTAAGTTAAATTTTAGAAAATATAAATTTGCACTTTTTTTTGGGTAAAAAATGCGAAATCAAGAGGAAGTCTACCGTAATTAATATTTATTAGGCATTATGCAAACCTGTTGTAGAACAAACAACTTAATAACATTTTTATTATGAAAAGACTACTTAAATACAATACAAACCAGGTTAAATAAGAAGTACTTTAAAAGATCAAATAAAACAAAATAAACTTTCATAAAATAATGTCTGCTACTGAAGTCTAATATAATGTGAAGGATGAGTTTTAAGACTGCTTGCAAGTTTTTCTAATCTGATTCTTAATCAGTAAAATAAAGTGTCCTTTACAAATATCTAGATTAGATCTTTTTCTCAAGATGTTGATAACTGAACTTAAAGCTTTCTCAACAACATAGCTATAAGGAAAAAAATAGTTCAACAATCTAAATTCCTCTCAAATGATTGGATACTTTTGCCTTAGTTTTTGTTGATTCCAAAAGCTTTTATATCGTTATTTGGAAAAATTTAAATAAGTTTAAGGTCAGTTTGTAAGTCTGAGAAGGTTTCCTGTAAGTCGTTTACTTCAAAAAGATCTGCCTCGAAGGGATCTATATTTTTATCTATATGATAGCTTTTTTGTGTCAAATCAAATTTTTACTACTTAATATGTTAAAATTGTTAAAAATTCCATATTTTTTAGGTATTTTTTTTTTTGCCTAAACTGTCAAATTCAAGGTTTTTCCATGTTTCTAGGTAAATTAGCAACCCTGTATAGTTTTATTTCTTAGTCTAACTTAGTGACTTTTCAAAAAAAACAATTGGAAGTATCATGAGGTGATATAACTATCACCTCATGATATTTTTAATAAAAATAAAAGTATACAGGATTGCCAGTTTACCTAGAAATTTAATAATATATAACATAGATTTTTACAAACCATTTATGATCCCAAATAGCATTTATGTCAGGTTATAAAATGGTGAGAGGGATTCCGATCGTCTATGATCTATGTAATTGTTAAATAAGAAAGTATATGAATGAACATATGTAATTTACTTAAAAGTAGGAGTCATAAGTACTTGATTTTTTTCTCTATATTTTACATAAACAAAAAAAAATTTTTTGTTTAAGTTTTACCTCAAGGTCATATATTTAATAGCAAGCTAAAATTAGTAACATAGCAATATAAAAAGTAAAAGTTTTATGACAGCCCAAAATTTTAAAATCGCCCCCTTTTCGCCCCCTTACTAATTATCGCCCCCCGACTTACTAAAATTGCCCCCAGGGGGGCGATATCGCCCACTTTGGGAAACCCTGCTCTAGTTGCATAAACTAAGACGAAAAATTAACACAAGTATTTGTATCAGCTATGTATTAAAGTTGCTTCACAGGCATGTAAAGTAAAAATTTATTAAAAACTAGAAAATATCATTACTTCTCGCTGTTTATTACCAGTTTATATTAAAATTACTTTAAAGTTGTTTTAAAAATAGAAAAAGTTTGTTTTCTCCTTTATAAGAAATATTTTAGACAAGTTCTAGTTATTAGTAACAGTTTTAGTTAAGCCACAAGTAAAAAAACTGTGGCTCGCGGGTCAAATTCAAAGTTTTATTTCAACTAATTTTTATTTTAAATAAATTTGTTTTCAAAATGTTTTTTTTTTAATTTTGTTTTATTATTTTTAAGTTTTTGAGTGCTAACTCTATAAAAAAAATGATAGATAGTTTTAAAGAATTTAACTATGATTGGATATTTACTCATCAAAATAATTACAAAGTTTTACAGTTACATTTAAAGTTACATGAAGTAGTTTTTCATTTTACTACATAAAAATAATTACCAGTTTTTATGATTACTTTTATAAGCTAAGATTGAGAACCAAAAATAATAATAATTCCAAAGTATTTTTGTAATACAATTTAAAACTCAATAAACACTTTTTTAAATAAGATATGTTAGTTTATTTTTGTTTATATATAACCACTAAAATTACTTTGATTTTAAAAATACTATTAACTAAAACTCTTAACTACAATTAAAAGTCCCCAAAAATTTTTGAAGTAATTTAATTTTGTTTTTTAAAGTTATATAAACCGTTCAACAAATGTTAAAAACTTTTATGAGTTTTTAAGTCAAAACTATTTAGTAGAAGTTTAAAAAGTATAAATGTACCAACACAACAGTTTAATAAAAGTTGTTTTTATTTTTTATTGTAACTCAGATGTTGTTAAAAAGTTCAGTGAAGATCTGTACAGTATCCATAAACAATTTCAATATAAATATTATATCTAAGTATAAAAAAAAAATGTTTAAACAAAACTATTTGTAGAAAAAATTCTTGAAATTAAAAACATAAAAAAAGACTTAATCGTATTTTAAGTAATAATAATTTATAAACTATAAACAAGTATTTGTTATAGAAAGCATCAAACGTTGTTTTATACTAAAGAAAATATTCAACTAATCAAAAAGTAAACGTTTTTAACATTTTAAATCAAAAAAATTGTTAGTTGAAAATTCAACTTGTATTTGGTTTGAAAGAAATATACATTTGATAATTTTTAAATTTAGTCTTTTTTTTGTTTCTTTTATTCATTTTATATTTTCAACCGTCAGCTATTAAAATAAAAAGTACTTTGATCAAAATGTTAAAGTAGCTTATAGTAATTTTATTACTTGAGTATTACAGTTTGAAATTAGTTCCCAATACAAAACAACCTTTTAAAGTTGAATTTTATAAGAAGTGTTTCGTCAGTTACTTAATTTTACGACTTCTAGTTGCAAAAACTACAAATAAAAATTAGGAAAAGAATTTGAATTGTTTACTAAAAGAAATTAATTTTATGGTGTTGAAGTAAAATTTTGACAATTATTACCGTTTAATTTGTTGCTGCTTTTTAGCAGTTTATCATAATTAATTTAGATTAAGTTTTGATACTAATTTTTTTTTTTTGATTTTCTACCGACAAAACAAATTGACAAAATATATGAAAACAAACAAAAGTCACAAAAAAAGCGGTCTATATTACACAGCTTTATTAGTTTAAAACTTGAATTACGAAAATAACAATAAAATATTCAACAGCTAAATTTAAAATCTCTTTGAAAAAGTTTTGAGAGTTTTCAAGGTGTTCTTGTAGTACATACTAAACTATATAACTTACTGTTTGTTTTAGTATTTGAAACGCGTTATCAAAAAGTGATCTGTGCTTTATTTTGGCTAACAGGGGGCTATAAACATCAAACTAAATTGGTAATCGAGTAGTAAATTGGTGATATCTAATAATCGGGACGATTTTTTTTCAATTTCTGTCAAAGGGCGATTATGAAAATGGTTTTAAGAAACTCTTTTCTACCGCAGTGAGTTTGTCTAGTTTTTGAAATATTTTTATTCACAGAAATAAACAAGTTTTTTATTATTCCAAAAGTTTTCTTTTTTACAAATGGTTTATAAACTTTTGTTGTAGTTTGTAGTTTGTTAAATGTTTTTTGAAACAAATTGATTGAACAGGACAGTTTGAAGAGTAAAAGTTCAATAATTTTTTAATTTAACTTTTTTGAACCCACACGTACTTGGTTTTATTTAAAAAATTATTGTTAAAATTTACAAATATAACAACTTACAATAAATAGTAACTTGTACTTTAGCATTTTTAGTTCAAAATTAAGTTAGATTATAATGACTCGAATGGGTTCAATTGGTCAATTTTAGAGTTAAAAGTTTAACGAAGCTAGTCTTATAATCACCAAACTAAGTTTTAACTAAAAAAAAATTTTTCAAGATTTTATTGATTCTAAATTTATTTAGAATTAAATGCATTTATACATCAAATTATACATTTAATATGAAGACAAAAAAAAAGATTTTAAATGCAAATAATATTTTTTCTTCTTCATCAGTATAAATTCCATAATTAAGGTGCGTAGCTTTCGTTGTAGAAAGCGTTGCGTTTATCTGTTGAAATAACATGTTGGAATAAAAAATTAAAAAAAAAAATTATAGTATGGTTAGCTCTTTGTTGTATATAAATCAACACAACTTAACCTACTATATTAAAGGCTTTAAAATAAACTGAAATAAATCATCTAAAACTAATAAAAATTAATTATTTTAAACTTGTTCTTACTTACACGTAAAGCACTTTTTTCTTTTTTGCTGATAAATCTTCATGAAATGTCTTTGCTTTCAAAACGTCAATCATACAGTATCCTGCTTGAAAAAAAGTATTTTAGGTATAAAGACCGTTATTATTTGATAAAATATTAACATAAGTTGATTTTTGTTGTAAAATGTTTCAAGTTTATTTTTAAGTTTAACACTATTTACTTTTATAAGGCTTCTATACATTTTAAATTTATTAATAAATAAATAACACTGTAAGTGCAGCATGAAAAATATTTAAAACAAAAACTAGTTTTTATTCAGCTTATCTTTCGCACGTTGCTTGTGGTTGGTCTGATGGACCAGGTTGGCTACGGCGCGAAGAGTGTGAGTCAAAACCCCTTTTGTTAATCCCTCTGTTTATATTACGTTGGCTACAGCGAGTTTCGGGGTTGATGACTTTGTTTAAAGTATGATGTATGTTCTCTTTAGAGAACATACTATCCTTTTTGGTGGGCTTGGATCTGTTACTCATTGTGCTATACCAAGAGTTAGGTGTGGCCCACTAGTTTATTTTAAATTACTTAAAGTTGGTTTGTAATTTACAGAGATTTATAAGAGTACAAGAAGCTGCTTGCTAATTTAATTAATTATTAACAACAAAGCTTATTTATTCAATTTTATATAAAACCAAATTACTGATAATTTCAATATAATTAAGTATTAACACAAAGTTTATTTATTCAAATTTATGTAAAACCAAAGTACAAATAACTTCAATTTAATTTTATTAACAGCAAAGTTTATCTATTCAAATTTATGCAAAACCGAAGTAAAATTAACTTCAATTTAATTTTATTAACAGCAAAGTCTATTTATTCAAATTTATGCAAAACCAAAGTAAAATTAACTTCAATTTAATTTTGTTAACAGCAAAGTTTATTTATTCAAATTTATGCAAAACTAAAGTAAAATTAACTTCAATTTAACTTTATTAGAAATATATATCAATTTAAGAGACAGAACTAAAAATAAGAGATTAATAACAATACTCACAATTTAGCACATAGAAAAGTCAAGCTTGAGCTGCCACAACATCTCATAATTTATTTATAAGGCGGCAATTTAGAAAGTAAACAAATTAAAAAAACCCTAATTAGAGAAAACTCTTTTGCTGAATTTAATTTATAGCCAGAGGCGTTACATTTTCCCCTCTTATTAAATATTTTTAGAATTTTAACTTGGGTTTTTGCAGATAAACATTAGTTTTAAGGTGTTAAACGTTTGTTAAACTGAAAAAACTTTAAATATAGTCAAGGTGATAACCATTATACACTAGAGCACTCAACTTAGAGGTATATAAGCATGCAACATAAGTTTATAACTTTCTTTTTGTAATTTACATGTAATAATCAGAAATAATATTTTAAGAGATACTTATGATCATCAACTTTATGTGCTAGAAGGTACTTGCATATAACAACATTTATGAGCTAGTTCAAGATCTGGATTTAAACACTCTACTAGCTATTTTTAAAGTAAAATTAAAACTATAAGTATTTAAATGTAGTAAATGCTTAAGACACTTTTTAAGTGTGGTAAAAATGCTTTTTTAACAAAAATAAAAAAGAAATTCTAAAGAAATTGTAAAGAAAAGACTTTTTTAAAATATAAATTTACAAATTCCTAATTACAATCATGAGTCAAAAGTTTTTTAAAAATCAATGTTTATCGTTAATGATGATGGTTCCTTACTCTTCCACTGGAGGTTGAGGCTCGGCCTCTTCTTACTCGCCTTCTCCTCCTCTTCTCTGGTTGCTCCAGCTGCGGCCGCTCTTCTTGTAGTGGTTCCCCCGGAACTCTGGCGGGAAGTTTGGCTCCACTGACGTCCTTCTCCGCGAATTAATCGCTGGCGACCTGGCGTTGTTCACCATCGTCATCAACGCCAACGGATTCGAGGGTCTGCTTGGCATCATTAGCAGACGGGTTGGCATTGCCCCCATGGCATCCAAAGGTGTGCTGCGATGTATGTATTTCCAGACGAATCGACATCGTCACTACAATTCTGCTGTTCGTAGTGGCAGCCTGTTCTTATTAGAATGGTTCATTCTGAGGTCTCTGGGGTGTGGCAGTTCGACTTACCCCACCAAACTAGATGAGTGAAGGTTACTGAGCCATGTTTTTTACAATTTGCCAGTATTAAACCTTGGCAAGCTTTCCCAGTGCATTTTCGAATGAATAATGAGTATTTAATATGGTCCACAAAGTTCACCATTACATGTTGTCATACACACAAAAAAAGTGAATATTAGAAAAGCTTAGATTTAAAAATTAACAGAAATATGCTTTTTAAATTTAAAACCATAAAGTTTTTAAAACAATAGAAACCATCAAACTGTAGATAGCAGGTTTTCTTAAAAAGTTTTTTTGTGTTTGAAAAAAAAATAGTTTCATTAAACAGGAGACAATCAAAACTCAATGCAATATAGAAAGTTTTAGATTTTTATATAAAATATCACACAGTACCTATTTTAGCTAAGATAATTACAAAAATTAAAATACATGTCTATAAGATACTAATTTTTAATGGTTGTACAAATAAATATAAAATCAAAAACTCCATTAATTTTAAAATAAAAAAATCTTAAAGTTAAGTCATTTAACAGTAATATAAAAAATGCAAGCAGCTTCTAGGTGTTGTACAAAATAACCAGTGAAAATCAACTGTTGCTTATTTGAATAAGCCCTTAAGTAGTATTTATCTAAAAAGTACCAAATATCTTTTTATGCTTGTACAAAAAAGGAAGAAATCTTGCATAGTTGAGAGGTAGATGACAGGATCGCTAGTTCGTTCTTTTTTAACAGGTCCATGCCAATAATGCCAAAGTGGCGTGATTCTTGAGTAACCCAGAACGAGTGGTTGATGGGTTCTAGATTCCCCAATTGAAGTTCGACATCCGCGCTACCAATGGGGTGGGTTGTTTTGTTACCAAACCCTTGGATGGTTCTACTTTGTTTAGGAAAATATTTGTCTATCCCGTTAGTCAATTTCTTCGGCAGGATTGAAATTTAGGATCCGCTATCAACCAAAAAGATAACATTTGTGTTTGAATCCGCTACAAATAGTAGGCCCTGAGGGAGGTTCTTCAGTTTGGGTGCAGAAAATTTATTCAGTTGAAATGTCCATTTTTCTACACTTTTATCTTTGTTGTGATTGGTAGTGTCGAGAGATTTTTGTTGTGGTTCTGGCTGCGGTTGCGCTGACCGTTGGGATTGCCCGTTGTGGTGCTGGCTAAGGTAGCTCGGATCGTTGGCGCTGGTCGTGGAGGTGCTAGCTTCAGTGGCGCTGACCGTTGACGCTGGCCCTGGTGATGCTGGCTGTGTTTGCGCAGACCGTTGGGACTGCTCGTTGTGGTGCTGGCTAAGGTGGCTCAGATCGTTGGCGCTGGTCGTGGAGGTGCTGGCTTCGGTGGCGCTGACCGTTGACGCTGGCCCTGGTGATGCTGGCTGTGTTTGCGCAGACCGTTGGGACTGCCCATTGTGGTGCTGGCTAAGGTGGCTCAGATCGTTGGCGCTGGTCGTGGAGGTGCTGGCTTTGGCGGCACTGACCGTTGATGCTGGTTGCGGTTGCTCAGAACTTTGGTTCTCATCAGGTGTTTCTGCTGCACTACGTGAGGCTGTTTGCTTTATATGAAAAGTCATCTTCGGTTTGTTTGAAGGTGTGGACAGTTCATTTCCTGGATGACTTATAGTGCAGTTTGAGGCATTTCTGGTTGGTCTCGATTGAGATGGGGGTTGCTGTCGAGGGGGGGTTTTAAATTACAAATTGGACAGCTTTGGTGTGAGATAGTGTAGCCCCAATCACTCTCCCTCTCACTGCGGAGAGTTTGGGAGCTCGTTTTTTGCATGAGGCGGAGATATGGTTTGATGGCGCATACTACATCTCCTGTCTAAACAGGTATGGGTATTTACACCAAATCTCTGATGGTTTCTGCATATAGTTTCATTGTTGTTAATGGCTGTCCATTGCTGTTGTGCTTGGGCTGGTCTGTTTTGATTTGAGCGCGGGGCATTGCTATAGTTTATATTTCTGGCTCGTCCCTTT
>NW_028140464.1:0-25966 GCF_965202585.1 Thalia democratica | reverse complement strand
AGTTTTATTGTAAGTGGTAACTTCTTTAAAAAATGTGAATTAGTGTAAAGTTTAATTTTTTCTGGTGTTGCGTAAGCAGCATAGCATATTAAAAATTAATTTTGTAGGTTAAAGTTACTCACTTTATGATGAGTTGCGTTGAAAACCAAAAAACAGAAGTGTAATTGTTAAGTTCATTTTTGCCGATTAATCATACATTTTTACCTAAAAAGGAGAAATTTTATATAGAATGCAATTCGTGGGAAATACAAGATAATAATAGCTGTTTTTGAATTCACTCATGCGTCACTTTGACAATAAGTCATGCTTTTAATTTAATAGAAAGTTTTACTTTTGTATAAAACTTCTGTATTTGTAAACATGTAAATTTACATATAGTATCATTTTAAAGATTGTATAGTAGAAAGAACAGTTTGTTTAAATTTTTTAGACAAAAGTTTATTTGAGGTCGCTACAAAACATATTTCATTTAAATAAAAATCAACTAAGACAAAGTCATGATGTATTAAAAATATTTAACCTTTGCAGTTTAAACACATTGTAATTTTGTGCAAACAATATTAAGTTGTCTTGAACTATTTAGCAGTTTAAAAGTTTATTTTAAATACAAAATATACCAAACTTAATCGTTTTAAAACAGACAAAAGGGTGCAGCGAAATAATTAAGCACGATGACATAACTACAAACGAGGGGCGAAATATCATCACAGTTTGCGTTTCTGTGGATGACAGCTTTGATGACAAAAATAAAGTTTGTGTGCTTTATTTGTTGCAGATTTTAAGATTTTTAGTTAGGAAAAGTCAAGAGGTTTTTTTAAATGAATATCTAAAATATTTACACCTTTTTAGTTTAAAAAACATTAGTTCAAAAATAAAAGTATATTTTTTCTGTTTTTAATGTTTTTTACTTCAGTAACATAATCTTACATATACACGGGAAAGCAAGGTTAGAGAAAAAAGTAAATAAAAGCGTATACATAACATGACATGAAACACAGCGGTACATCTATTCAAGAGCATAAGTAAGTAGCCAAAGAGATAAGATTTCCCTGCGCACTTCTACTGATAACAAGAACAATCTTTGCTGGAAGCAGCAAACAAAGTGAATTAGGATGTTCTGTGTCAGTTTGAAAAATAATTTTTAATCCTCCTTGTATGTAAGTTACCCTAGATATAGTGAAATTATTGCAACCTTTAAAGCTTGATAACAGTTAGATAATAAAAACATTTATAAATATAAAGCTTAACTTTTTTTACAAAACAACTGTTACAAAATTTCTTCATAAATTTATATTTTGAAATGATTCAACCACATATTTTCCCTTGAGAAAAATTCATTAGTTTGCATAAATATTATTGTAGTATATGAGCACTTAACTACAGTACAAGAGGCCAAAAAGAAGAAAATAATATTTTTCCAGTAAAAATTTCATTTAAGTAAATTAATTTGACCGAACGGTGGCCGTCTGCTTTCCTTCAAATTGTTGCAACAGAAGTTGGGCAAACACAATAGCAGACCACCCGCCCAGTTAGAAATGCGCGTATTATTTTTTTTGTAAATTTTGTATCTTTTGAAAAAGTTGCTGAACAAAACCGATACAGTTGTTCAAGCATAATCGCTTAGTTTTGTGTTTGTATGTTTGTTTTAATATTTTATTTAAAAAAGGTAAATTATATAAATAAGTTAACGTGAGTACAAAAACTAAACACGTAGAGTTTCGGAATTTTAGCAATCCTGTTAATCAAACCCAAATAATTTTATTTTACGTATTAAGATATCCAAGGAGAAATTGCAAAAACAGGTTTATAGTCTTGCTGCGAACATATGACGCTTTGCTGTGGTATTTTTGCTTTGTGACGTCATTTTAATAACTTTTCGTCTATAGTCGTTCGACCAAGATTTGCCTTTTTTTTCAAAAATGTATGAGCTGGTCTTACAATAAAACGTTAGAAAAATATTATTAGTCGAAAACTAATAACAAATTAAAAAACGTTTTAACATAATAAAAACATTTTAGTTGTTTGAGGTAGAATACAACTAAATAAAACGTTTAAACTTATATGCTAGTTTTAGAGTCTTGTTAACATATTTAAAATAGCGAAAAAGTTTGTGATCTATCAAATTAAGTACTTAAAAGTTTTTATTGTTGATAGCAATTTTATAAGCGTTAACTATTAATTTCTTATATAGCTAATTCAAAAACAAAAGTATAACTAGTACATGTTTAATTGCAAAAGTAATTAATCTTCTTTTTTTTTATACTAATTTTATTCTATATAAAAAAAATAATAGATAATTTTTATTTTGGCTTAGCTTTTATATTTTAACCAAAAATAGTGAAAACTATACGATAACTTATAAAAATAATGTTTTTTTTTGAAAACTTATTCTTTTTTAAATTCCTTAAATGCTTAAAAGTGTATGAGTTTTAATTAATGACTTTTTCAAAGATTTTTTTGTTAGATCTTAAAGTACAAGTTTTATTTAAATAAAAACCTTAAAGTTCCGAATTATTAAAGACTGAATAAAATTTTTTTTTTTTAAATTTTAAACCTTAAAACTAATCATCTTTAAAGTATGTATGTGGAATTTCGTTCTTTAATATTTCAAAAGAAAAACCAAGTTAAATGAAATATTAAATTTTAACAGTTGTTTAGTAAATTTTGATATAATTTTAGAATATACTTAACATTTTCTTATTTAATTTTTCAATTAGTTTATAGACAAAGTGTTTAAAGCTACTTTAATAAATATAATATAATTTAAGGAAGACACATAGTTTATACGTGAGTACTATACGATATCTTATTACTAAATTTAAATAAATTTAATATTAAAAGAACCAAACAAGTTTTGACTATATTTTATATTGGCTAGGACTAGATTAGTATAATATTTTATTTTTTATAATTTAAAATTTATAATGTTTTAAGTTTTCATTAAATTCTAGCTCATTTGCAAAAGCAAAAACTGACAGTAAACTATCTGAGCTACAAGCATAACAATATTCATCAGTTCAAAAAAGTTTGATGGCTTGATACTAACCTTTTCTATTTACATATAGCTCTGTGCTTAAAAGTTTAAGAATATGTTTTATAATACATTCAGTACATTTGAAACAAGATCACATGCGTATTAAGTGTGATGAAGATATTAAAAAAGTACTTATAAAATTTAACTACAGTATGATGATTTTGAAGTTAAAAATGAGCTCTTATTGTCTCTTATTTTTTTAAAATGAATCGTTAATTTATTATTGCCGAATGATTTTGATACATCTTTATTTTTTAAAATTCAAAGTTTTCAAAGTTCAACCTACAACAATAAACCAAATCTCGATCTGTAATTAATAACTTTAATATTCTAAGGTGAAACTCTTTTCTTACAATAAAAGTAAAATAAATTAAACACTTTTTCTAATTTTTAGTTTAAAACTTGTTTTATTGTTACTCTTAATCAACGTTAAAAGTCCACGGGTGAGAAAGATAGCAGAAGTTTTTTCAGAGCTTTGATGTAAGTTTACTTACTTAACAATTCTTAGCTTAGAATTATTTGAAGTATTTAACGTAGTATTTTAAAATTAATTCTATATATTTATGTAAAAATCAAGCTGAAAACAAAATTTTCAGTTATGTTTTTATTTGATTATAACTTGAGTAAGTTTTTTAAATGTTTCAAAATAAAAAATATATGGCATTTTAACATTAATAGTTTTAAATTTTCTAGTTGTCCTAATACTTCAAGGATGAAATAAACCATTTTGTACATATTTTTCTTCTTAGCAACTAAATCAAAAATTTAAATTAAGTTTTTTTTTTAATATAATTAAATTATTTATTGTTTTAAACATTCTAAAAATACAATACATACATTCAATAAATAATACTGACTTTATGCTTTACTTTCGAAAACTATATTTTGTAATAAACGTTCAAAAATTATTAATTGCTAATAAAAGATTCGAATGAAACAAATTTGTTGAATTATAACAAAAACTATTTAAAAAGTACTCAGTTAATTAAAAAGTAACAATGTTGCTACTGTTTACTCAATGAAAACGTCGCAGAGCTGTATTATTAGATTAATATAGAAAAGCTTCGTTATAGTTTCCTTTAACTAGTATTAAAAAAAATATATGGTAAAATTATACTAAGAAAAATAAGACTCAATTAATTTACTCTTACTCACAACTTTTTTGATGGATATTTTAGCTATTTAATTTATTTTATTTCAACTTTTTTGTACTAACTTTTGTTTGTAGGTATACAAAATTAGGTGATATTATATAAAAATATTCCGTTCAAAAAATATACAAAATTAAAAAAAAAGTTTATTGAACCTTTAATTTCACAATTAGCACAAATACTTGATTAAAGCTACTGTTGTATATCACTTAAAAGTTATTATTAAAAAAAATAGTCATTTTTAGCAACAACCAAATGAATCGATGGCAATTGAACATGGGATGACTACTTTAGAGATCTACCTGGAAGGTCAAAATATATCATTAAAGTGCATTCCACCGTTGAAAACGCCAACTGAAGATGCGGACAACAGTTATTCGTATACATTCTACGCCTATTCACCTAAAACAAGTAGGCATTTAATATAAGTTAACGCTTCAATAATATTCTAAATGTCTATTAGTCAAAGCATATAACATTAAGTTTACATTTTAAAGTAACAAAATAAAAAGAAACAATAGACTTTATTTGCTTCAAGCTTCCGTGTTTATATCTATTTAACTTAAAACTAACTGTAAAATAATTCATTCTAGTTCTAACTGACTGCTGTTTTTTAGTACATATGTATTGAAATGTATTGTATTATAAATATCACTAAAAGTAAACAGTTAAAACTGTTATTTTTGAAATAATTATAATTCTATAATAACAAAATCATAAAAGAAACTTTATAAGGCAGTGTTTTTTCGAAAAAAAATCTACTTAGAGAACGATAAACAATTAGTTACAAAGTAAATTTCAAATAAAAGCATAATGTCTTTATACAAAATTATTATCACTGTAAAGCTTTTATTACTTTGAATTAAGCAGAAAAACATAATTTTAAAACTATTTAAGTCATTTTGAATAGAAGTTTCAGTATAATCGATGTCTATAACCAAAAACTACGTCATCCAATAGTTAAAAGAAGCTACGGTGTTGCTTAGTTCGTTTCCCTTTCCTTAAATCTTCAATCCGCTTTTTATCATCGATTTATTTTAGCATTTCATTTCTTAGTTGTAATGGAACGTAGGTTTTCTATGATTAGTTAACTTTTAGACAAGTTTAAAATATACCACTTAGAACTTGAGATGACTTTTAAACAACTTTTATGTATTTTTTGATATATTAATACTTTTTATAAACAAAAATTATCTTACAAACTAAACAAGAGTCCAATGCGTAACAGAAGTTGTTTGATATAACATTATGGTAACTTTGTTACAAGTAAAATTGTAACTCCTATTTTTATTACATCACCGATTTCTTTTTAAACTTACAATACAAGATGAAAATACAAAATAAGTAGTTGGCAAGCTAAAACTTAGCCTAAACGCTTTAGACCTAAAAATACTGTGACATTTAATACTTATTCCTTTTTCAATAAGTTTTATAAAACGACTCATAAGGATGAATAAATTGAAATATATATGCCATTAGTTCTTAAATCAGAAAACGTAGAAAAAGCAAAATTAATCTCTAAAAAATGTTTTGTTTACAACAACTGATTTTTCAATAAATGAGATCATTTATGCTTTAGCATCTTTTAATTCGAAGTGCACTACGTATGAATCAGTTTATAGAGCAACAAGTTTTATTTGTTCATTTGATCAACAACTAATTGCTTATTCTATTTTAATGAGTTACATAACTAAAATAAAATATATCCTCTAGTCAACACTAAAAATATTTTATTAATTTTTCATTTGTATAACAAATAAACAAAACAAATGTTTATTTTTAGCACAAACCAATTTGTATAAACGCTAAAACTAAAAGTACAAATTTATTTATATTTCATTAGTTGTGTTTATTTTAAGCTGTAATTTTCTTTACATATTATTTTATTGGGTAGTTCTTAGTTCTGTTTTAAAAAAACTTATAAATGAAAAAATTATAAACAGCTTTATTAGGAAAGTAATTCTGTGATTAATAGTCTTAAATTTCATAAAGTAATTAAAAATGCATATACAAGTAAAACATTTGGGTTTGAAAATACTTCTTTAATAGTAACTGAAAAGTTATTGCTGTTTAACTAAAACCTTGTTATTAGATCTGGATGGAATAATAGAAAAAAACGAGTTTGTTGACATGGTAAAACAGCAAGTTTCAAATTTTAGCAAGAACAAAACTCTAGTAAGTAACTTAAGATCGCTACGTAATTTTTTCTCTATAAAAACACTCCCAAAATTTTGATATATTATAAAATAAACATTTTAAAGTTTTGTTTTGTGTCTTAGTAATTTTAAGATATACTTAAAAAAATATTTAAAAAGTATTTGTTACCAAAGTACTTACGACTATTTAGTATCAACAAAAATATTTGCAACAAAAAAAGTTAGCATTGTTTTTGTTATATGAGATTTTCAGTTAATTATGGGTTTTTTGTATTTAAAACTTGGTATACAATTAAAGTAAACAAACACTGGAAATTTTGTACACGACTAAATACAAAAACAAACAACGCGAAAAAATACGGCTAAAAACGATTACAGACAATAGGATTCAAAATTTCATGTTTATACGCCGGATGGCCTTCAAAGGGCCTTTTTCTCGACTACTTAGCAATATGGGTGTCCATATTCACTCTCGGCTCATCTGGGTTGCTGTTCATTGCTGGTTACTACGCAGTTAAAGTGTACAGGGAGCGACATCCGCCTGAACACTCTTCATTTTGCAGATCCTCCCTCACTGTAAGTAGTAGATTTAATCGTAAAAAACGATTTTTACATTGTTGAGTAATAAAGTTTTGTTTGGTTTTAAAAACTGAATAATAATAATAATAATAATAATAATAAAAACAATAATAATAAAAATAATAATAATAATAATAATGATAACAATCCCTGGGGGTTTGAATGACTTTTCAAAAAGGAATCATAAACAACAAATAATGTAGCAAACTGTGTAGTAAAAATTTATTTATGTTTATGGGCTTGGTTTAAATCGGAATTTAAAGTTCTTAAAAAAAGCATTGGTGTTTGTTAAGCTAGAAAACCTAATAAACAATAATTCTGCATACACTATATTAAAAAGCTTCTACATCATTTAAAACTAATTTAAATAAAATTTTAATATGCGCTACTGATAATGAAAGCTAGAAATATATTCAGTGACTAAACTAAGTCTTTTATAAAATTTTTAAACTTAAATGTTTAAAGTATAAATATTTTTATTAGTATCAGTTACTTCATTCAAAGTCTAAAAAAAAACGAAAATAACTAAAAGTGGTATTTTTTACTATAAAGTTTAGTCAAGTAGAAAGCTTTTTTATAGCTTTACGAAAGAATAAAGTTTTTAAGGGTAATTTGTGAAAAATTTTGTCATTAAATTATATAAAATACAATATTTAATTGTATTGTTAGTTTTGATATATATGATTCTTAAACTAAGTTAATGATTTACTTTTGCTAGAATATTAAAAGTGTCTTAAAAATAATTTATATTAAAAATTATAAATTATATACCTTTATTTTATTTCAAGGTTGCTTCTAAAAAGTTAAAAGTCATATAAACCGTAAAATTGACAATTTAAACTTAAAACTTTTAATTTAAAGACGTTTAGCCAAAAAAACCTTGTTGAATTTTATTAAGTAGAAGTTATTTGATTACAAACAAGTTTTTAGGTTTTTTTCAAGTTGTTTAAAGTTTAAAGGTTTTTTAAATTTTAATATTCCAATTAAAACAGTTTTGTTTTGTACCAGAGACGAACGAGCATGATCAGCGAGCAGAACTCACGCGATTCTATTTTTAACGAGGAAACGCCTCACAAGTCAAGCATAAAGATAAAAGTCACCAAAGCACCGAAGGAACCAGCTAAAAAAGCAGTGAAAAAGGGAGCAAAGAAACCTGCTAAAACAACAGAAAAGGCGGCAAAGAATGCTGTGAAGACGTCAAAAACAACAAAGTCCTCTACTCAAATCTCCCTGCAACCCGTAAGCGTTTCGGCGACCACTTTGGCGGCGGCGAAAAAGGACGCCAATGAAGTGCTGCTCAACACTCCGGAGGTGCTGCTGAAGAAATCGAAAAGAAAAAACGGGTCAGCTGATACAACAGCTGCTTCCAATGGAGCTCCGGCAGCCGCTGCAGCTGCGAAAGTGAAAAGTAGCGGCAGCAAAAAGAATGGCAAAAATGTCGAGTCGCTCGAAATGAAGGAAAATGCGCAAAAAGACGAGAAAAAGCTGCCTTCAAAGAAAGACCAAGAATCGAAACAGAAAGACGGCAGCATTTCGACAACTAATGTTTGATGTTGCACGCTGCTTGAAAGTTACAAGATTTAAACGAAAACGATGGAGCTATTTGATTGGTCGAAATAACAATAATTAATACTAATTAAAGTTTTTTCAATTAGCTGTTGACAAAAATATTTTTTGTAAGAACACAACTAAGCTAAAGAAAATATTGTTGATTTAAAAACTGATGTTTTGCTTAAATATAATACACAACTGCTTATTTTCTTAAAGTCTAAAGTTACATAGCCAAGTTATTTTAATGTTTAACTCATTTCTGATGTATCGTATAGATACAAAAATATGTACAAATTTTCTTGTCACAAAATATTTTTACCAAAACTTGCTAATGAATTTTTGATTTTTTTGTAATTTTGAATGCTGATGTTTTTTTTGCATTTTTAGAACTGTTGTTTTGAAATATTATTTTTTATAATTCCAGTTTTTTTGCTAGTTTATTTATTTACTTATGTTTTTTAATGTCCTAGTTGATTAGTGTGAATTTAAACTTGTTTTTAATAAAGTTTTCAAAAATAAAGTTATTGTTCGTTTGTTTGTTTTTTGTTATACTGTTATAAGAAAAATGTACCATTAAAATGATGTTAATACTATACATGGTTTACATAACGTTAACGTAATATAAAGTGTGCACAATAAAGGTTTTTATTTAATAAAACTTAAGAGGTAGGTGAAAATTGTTAAATTAGACAACAATATTTAAAAATGTTTAGTTTGCTTTACAAAAAAAAAATTAATAAAATTTTTCTTACCGAAAAGCTTTAGAACTATGTTAAAAAATTGTATTAAGATTTTATACTATCAGCTTTAGCACCGACCTAAAGATACTACAATTCGGTATTATAAAAATACTCGTGGGTGTTAATTAATTTTACGGCCCGACGACGTTTTCAGTCAGTACGAACTTTGCACTCGGTATGAAGGCAGTTACAACAAAAACTTGAAAGAGCGGGACGTGTTTGCCACCGAGATGAAGCTTTTATTTTCATCACGGATAATTAAGCGTGTGATTTGACACTTGTACACAAACATAACTCGAACCGCCGCGAAGCAAGAACAATGCGCTCTTTGTGTTCATTTTCAGTGCTAATTAACATGAACGCGAAATCGGCATGTCGCATGCTTCACATGTATATTCTTGCAAAAAGTTTTCCCTCCTGACGATGACTCTGTCAGTGAATGTGAACATTGCGACTTGCTCCCTCGAGCTTTTCGTGTATCGACCTACTCCATGCGCCTTGCGCGTGAACTGTTGACGCTTGTTGACATTATTTTTGCTGCATTTTAAACTGGCGTGTACGTGCGAGCAAGTTTTGTTTTCAGTGAAACTTTCAAAACCGTTTTGAATAAGTGCAAAAAAGATATCCACAGACACCTCTCTACTTCGATAGTTTAAAGTAATTTCAAGTAGTTTTATTTTTTTTCACAAAAAATATTGTATGCATAGTTTACGATTTATTTTCACGATAAGCAATAAAACCATCAAATGGCTAGATTTATACAAAAATTTAAAAACTGATTTGCAATTTCAAATGCAAAAGATTTTATTGAAGTTTAAGAAGAAAAGCTATAATAAAAATAGTTTGAGGAGAAAATATCTTTTAATCTGTTGAATTTGATTTATGCTTCTAACTTTTTAAGTTTGAGTACATCAAAAGCTGTTTTTCACTAACTAAAATTCAAAATATATTCTTAATTATTTAAAAAATTAACTTATTAACATTACTAGTAATGTTTTAGATATTAGTTAAAAATTTACTTTAGAAATTTTAAATAATTATGTATAAGACAATAGATTTATCGATCAATACCTTCGTACCTTTAAATACTAACTTGACTAACTAAACACCACTAAAATGACAGGAAATAAAAGTTTATTTTAAAAATACCAGAGCTTTGCTAGTATCTTATAAATTCATTATAAAAAAATTAAGACTTTAGTTAAACAAGCATCAGTTTATTAAAATGATTGAAACGTTAAAACAAAAAGTATTTAATCTAGAAACTGGTTTGAAATATAAACACATACAAAGCTCAAACATTTTTTTAACATGATGTCGTAATACGTTTAGTACTTTAAGTCAAACTCATATTATAAGAACTTTAAAAAACAATGGTACAAATAATTTATATCTTATATTGTAAAAACTAAATTATAAACAACCAAATATTTAACAAAAAATCATAGTGTATTTTGGTATATTTAAGTTTTAGTTTAAAAAAATTAAATAGGAATAAAACTAAAAATAAAATATGCTTATAAAAATATAAAAACACATTAAAGTAAAAAATATTCAAATAAAATATTTCTTTTGTGCATCTATGGTAGTTCCAAATTTAAATACCTCGATTTCCTTGACCTTCCATGCAACCTATGACATTAAGTTATTTTACTGCACACGTTTTAAAATAGAGAAATTTCTACTAGCTAAATTTTATCTTTAAAGACATCGTTTAAAAGATTTATTGCGTTTTGAATAGTATTTTTTTAATTCTTAAAAGTGTTAAGTTAAGAAAAGTAAATAGTGCTTTTTTCTAAACCGTTAATTGCATCTATTAATATGCAAAAATAATTTTTATAAAAATCTCTCCTATTACATTAAAAAAAAAACAACAAATGAACATCCAAACTGCTATTTAAACTTGATTTCAATTAAAATTAAAAAATAAATAAATTTTAAAGTAACAGTTAATTTAAAACAGCTTAAGTTATTCATGTATATTTTTTAACTTACGACTGTTTTTTGTTTTTCATAAAGTTACTCGGCACAGTTCTTGGTCGTTGCTTTTCAAAACCTGTTTTAAGATTTTATTAAAACTGATCTTGAATAAAATTATCGTTTTGAAAATGTTAAGCTTCAAGTTTTATAAAAACCACTAAGTATGTTTAAAAAATGATATACAAAGGCAGTTATTAAAAGTACTTATACTTTATATGAATTGATATCTTTACTAGAATATAATAATTATACAAATGGCTAAAAAATCTATAACAACAAATTTATTAAAAAACACACTAAACTAATAAAGAAACTTGACCTTGATAGTTTCTAACTAAAAATGAACTTTAAAAACTTAAAAAACAAAAAGAACATAAAAAATGCGTTAGAAAATTAACTCACGCTTGTAGGAAGTTTTAGGCGAAAAAGGAATACCAACAGCCTTTTGTCTTTTGAACTCTGAAATAAATTCCTTTGAAAGCCGTCCATCTTCACCTAAGTTTCTAACTACGAGATCGTACAAACCGTATATTCTCCGGCATTTTGACATAAGTCTACTGCTTGCTGTTCTGTTGAAAGTCAGGTAGCCTGGGAATATATAAGACTCATTGTACAAAACTCACTAACAAAATGTTTTCAATGCTTGTTGAGAACTTTAAAATATTAGTTTGTTGCATATCGGCAAACAAAGCATGACAAACCAAGCGCCTGAGCGCAAGCTTCTCGAACTCCATCGTGGCTCGATTTGAGGTGCAACAACAGCTTGTCGACAGCTCCTGAGGTTACGAAAGCATCTGGAATACCTGCCCGCGTATGGCATAAGCTTGCTAGGTAGGAGGCTGAGAAAAAATTGAACTTTAAACTTAAAGTTTAAGTGATTTGGAGAAAATGAGGATAAAATGTTAGCTAACGAATAAAGTATTTAAAGAGAAAGTTTCGTTAAGCTAAAGAATAACTTTTTTGTTTGAGCTTAAATCAAAAACAAAAAGAAGTAAAAAAAATATATTTTAGTATATCAAATGTCGGTTTTTCGAAAAATAAATTTTTACACATAATATTTAAACCGTATAAAAAACTATTAAAAATTTAACAATGAATTGTGTTGTATGTTTTACTGCAATAGGCTTCTTTTTATCTTGATAAACAAAACAGATCGCGTCGATAACACTAGCTAGTAACATCATAAAATGCGAAGTCAGCGAACTTATCTTAAAAAACAAAACGCTTAAGTGGCAATAGATTGTAAGTCTAAATGACATACAACTGTCACTCAACAACTTCATTCTCCCATATTAATTGACTCGGCATTTTTGCATATTCACTCACCAGCGGTCATTATGATGTCATAGTAGTGCGAGTTGTCCGCAGCACAATCAATGGAATCTACAAGAGTGATTATTCCTTTTGCAGTAGCTTCAACGACTTCATAACCAATTATTAGTCTTGCTAGTACTACGAGCTAAGATAAATTATAAACATTATATTCTTGTTTTTAAACCACTACTTATTTTACGATATCTAAAATAACAAAGTATCAAAAAAAAACTTATACAAATAGTTTGAGTAAACTTTTGTACTAAAACTTTTGGTTTTAAGTATTGAAGCAACTATAAAAATTACCATTTTCAACTTGATTAGATTTATAAAATTTTAAGCAATTTTAAAAATATATAACCTGTTAGAATTTTATGGTTGTTGTAAAAATTAACAGTTAGTTTCAATTTAAATGAATAATAAGCATAATTGTGCTCTTTGAAATGTAAAATTAATAGTTATAGCTGTAAGTTTATAACTTTTTAATAATTTAAACTATTCAAAAAAATGTTTTGATATTTTAAACCACTTAATAATATTTCATTCTTGGTATAAACTTTATAAACATTAAGAAAACTTATAAATCTTAGTTTTTCACATGATTTTCTTAATACCATACTTTTGTTTATTTCTTTTGTTTTGCTTACAAAGTCTATAGTTTACATGATATATAAAAAAACTAATAAAGTTGAAATGTATAAACAAAAACAAGTTCTTATTTATTTACATGTTTATGCTTTTGAAGTCAACTTTAAAAAATAGCTTTAGGCTTACTGTGATTACTTTTTATCTACAATAAACTTTATGTTGTTTTAAAAATAAACTTCTATATGAAAAAATTGTCTTTACAAAGAACTAATATTTAAATTGTTTTTAAAGGCACGTCAAAAAGTTTACTTTTTTTTGCTTAAGAAAGCAAATTTTCATGAACTTTTGCATTTGATTTCTAACATTTGAATAACATTTGCTTTAGAAATTCTTTAAAGAGCATAAATAAAACATGTATTCAATCCTTTATAAATTTAATATTAAAAAAAAGTTTGTTTTCAAAGTTTTTTTTTGTAACCCAAGTATACACGCTGAATGAAATACAAAACTCACCGTTAGCTTTATGCTGATCTTAAATAAAAAGCATACGGCTAAAGTTTAAAAAGTTTGCTCCAACCTGAAACGCAGAACCGATTCTGAACATGGGGTTACTCGAGGACATGAGTGCGATGAAGTCATTTAAATCAATATCTCCTGCAGTTGCTATGAGCTGTTGCTGGGAAATTCGATTATACGCGAACATTGCTAATGCTTCTAGTGCTCCAAACTTTACTGCCTATAACGACGTTTAGTGCTGATACAATTTAATGTTTTGTTTTAATAAATGTTCTAATTAACTTTTATTTGGTTTTTATAAGGAAATGGCTATTTAAATTTGAAAAAATTATTCACTTTATCAGAAGAGTAAACAAGTTTGAGAATGGAAGCGAAATCGAACTTGTTGTTTTCATTTAATCTCTTTTCATTTTCTCGACAACCAGTTACCACACAAGCCAAACAGTTGTACAGATCAACCTACATTTAATAAATTGATGCACTCATTACATTTAGTTATGTATATAACAAATTTAAATAATGAGTTTATTAAATCTAATGCAATTTTTTAAGTCTTAAATGTGTTTAAAAGTTTTCTGCAAAAAATAGTAGTTTTATACAATTAAGAGGTTAATAAGTTACTTGTTTTTTTTAGTTTTCAACCTTGTAAGCACTATGCTACATTCATAAAATATTTAAACAAAGTAGTTTGTATTAGGTTTAAGTTTAATATAGGATGCTTAAAATTATAAAACATTTAAAGCGTTTTACTTACTAATTTTCTTATACTTTTTATTCGTATCAGTCATAAGTACTTATGATATTATAAATTTGTTTAAATTTGCTCCTTTTATAGTTTAAAATCCACTCGTATAGATTTAAAGGCAAGGAGCCACCGGAGTTCATTAAATATTCAGGTAGTTTAAAAAGCGTAATTTAAAATTAAAGGATAAGTAAGCAACAGTTCTTAATCGAAAAAGAACGCCACGAGGTTTTATTTGTAATGCAAACTGTGACTGCGCGCACTAACAAATCAATAATTTATAAAGAAACTTTTTAGCTTTTCTATACAGCTAGAGTGGAAAAGGGTAGGAAAATCGAAGGAAGTTAGAAACAGTGATTTTACCTGCATTAGCTTGTCATTAGCAGAGCGCCAAATGCGAGCCAGAAGGAGCTCGATGGCGCCTTCGGTGGCGATTACTTTTTGTGTTAGATTACAGTTGATGTGGGCGACACCTGGGGAGAGTTTTTGATTGGTAATAAAACTATAGCTTGGTGTTTATAGAAAAAAAACATTTTACAACTCTAAAAAGTAATAAGGGTAAAGTCTATTGTAAAAAAATAAGAATAATGTTTTTTACTAACTTTAAAGAAATCATATTTAATAAAATTGTTTATTCAACGACAAAAATAAAGCGCTCAAAATATTTGGTACTAAGACCTGGTGCAAAAAACACCTTTCAGTTATCGAGTCGCATACCGCTTGGATACCTTTTAACGTCTTGTCTAGGACTATCTCTATTTAAAAATTTAAACTATTTCTCAAGTTTGTTTTATACGTCTGATTATCATTTATAAACATTTATACACTTAATAATTTATGTTTTTATAATAAGTAGATTATTAATAGTTTTTATTTCAACAACAAAAAATATTTTTTATATTATTGAAATAAAAATTATTATAACTCTACATATTATAAAAAATATTTTGCATACCTATGCAAAGTGAATTCAGTGCTAAAATAACTGCACGTAAGACACTTTTTGTAGTTCTTTCGAGGCGTAAAAGACGAATGAGTGGACTGATAACGTTGCTTTTTGCCAAAAGCTTTTGACTTTTTATGCTGTTTCTAGCCCAAGCAGTTATAGTTTGACAACCTGTGCATTTATTCTGTTAGAAATTAAAACCTTCAGTTACTTTAAAAGCTCATTCTAACACAAAGTTAGCCATCAACAAGAATAAATTTTTTTAACTTTAATGTATATTTTGTTCTTTTTTATAACTAAGTAAAAGTTGCATTAAAAAAAATAAGATAAATATCTTATAATGTCGATAATTCTTAAGGTCTAAAGGCAAGGGAAATTTATATAGATACCTTACTTTAAACTATTTAGAGCTCAAAAACTGCTACTCTTTGCATATTCTAAAGTGTTTTCGGTTTTAAAATTAGTTTACTAATATATCTTAACATGAAAGTAGTTTAAAAAAATTCATTAAACAATTAAATTTTGTATATTGAAATGCTTAAGACCTTATTTATTTTATTTCAAAAAGTTAAAAAAGAAAAATATTGGGAGTATAAAAAACTATTGTGCCAGTAAACATCTAAAAAGCATTTTTTCACGCCAACTCTTTCAAAATTTAACCTATGTGCTGCAGAATATTCGACTTGCTGATGAGCATTTCAACAATCTGAGTGCTCCCGATCAGCTCGGATATTTTCCTCTGTTGAGCCGGATGATCTCCCGCCAGACACCAGAGTGCGCTCGCACCTCTTTCTTGCACCGAGTCCGACCAAATCTATAAAAAATTAGTTTATATAGTTATACAATTCGTTGTGTTTTTTATTATTCAAATTTAATAGAGTCTATACACAATTATAATTAAGTTTTTATAAGCAACTGATGTTATAAAGAGTTGAAATTAAACATTTTAAATATACCGATACCTTTAGAAATAAACTTTTCGCTTAATGGTCTTTTATTATTCGATTAAAGATTGTTCAAGTTTTATTATTTTCAAAATTTATGCTTATGATATATACGTCAGTAGTACAAGTTTAATTTTTACAAAAACAATACAAACAGAACATAAGATACTATGTAAAGTTTCAAAGCTTTACAACACTTTTGGTAGGATTTTTAAAACAAACTTATAATGCGACTTTGATTTTATATAGTTAACTATATAGGTTTTTAAAGTTCATAAACCACTTTTGTACTTTTATTGCTAGTTTAAAATATTTTTATAAAAAAATAAAATTAGAGTACTTTTACTTACAAAGATGTTACTGTTTAAATCAAGTTTCAAAAAAATATAGTTCTAAACCATAAATTTACAATTTATATATATAAAATTTACCTATAAGGTATTTCATAACGGGAATTTTAAAGCTTATATATGTTTATATGTTTTATTTCAAAGCAAATGAAATTAGTATGTAAACATATATGTAAAAACAATTCAATTTTTTTAATATTTTTATAACATTTGCGTAAAATTATTAAGACTTTCATCAATAAAAATTATATGAAGTAAGATCATTGTGTTCTATACTTTAAAAAATTTTTCACTCACCGAAAATGTTTCTTTATATATATATATATATACAATTCGTCTGGATATCTTGAATTTTATCTAATATATCCTGACAAACTGTAGATATACAGTAAAACATTATTGAAAAGTGAAAAACATATTCTGAATAAAAATATAAAAAATTGCTGCTTTTTTAGTAGTTGTACAGAAGTTTAATTCATAGTATTACCACAAAATAAAGTAAAGTCTGTCAAAAAATATGTTGTTAAAGTAGAGAAAAACAAAAAAAAAATCAAAATGTTTTATGCAGTGTTGGTATGAAACAGGTTTTATTTAAAATTACTTACCTGAAATAGTCTACAAAGTGCTTGCGGAGCTTTTTCCTTGTCTGCAAGTAGCTGAGCATCTAAGTTGTGTTCACAAATGCATCCTACAGCTAGTGCAGCTTTCATCTGAGATGCGATGCAATGCCCTTTTAAAATTGCTACCAGCGGTTTCAAAACACCCATTTTCACAAACTCGTTCTGCAAGATTTACGGATCTAATTTTACTTAGAAAAAAACATTTCCAATAAAACTTTATCTTGATAAAGGTTTTATTTTTAACGAAACGCTTAATTTGTTACCTGGTTTTGCTGATTATTTTTGCAAATATCAGCAATGGTTTCACAGGTAGCTGATTGAAGTTTGTCATCACGAGCATTGAGAAATTCAACAAGCGAAGGTGCTGCATTGTGCTGCACCACAAGGCTTTGTATGTGCCTGTTATCAGTTGCATCACCTCTGCATAATGATCCAAGAGTGTTTACAACGTGAATCAAAAGATCAACAACCTAAAATAATACATAAAATTGTTGCATGTACTAAAACTGTTAAGTTTATATATTTTATTTTAGTGCATATGTTGTTATTTTAGTTAACAGAAATAAAAAGCCAACTTATTTTTTTCATTATAAGACATTTAATCTAAAGAAGAAGTTAATGACACTTTTTAATTTTTTAGATTATAAATATGCACCAACATTTGTTTGTAATAGTTCAACTAGCGGTTGAATGCCATCATTTTCAGCTATCTTATCTGCTTTTCTACTTGCGAGATCCGAGAGAACAACAGACGACCTCGATTGTATATCAGCTCTTTCATCAAAATTTTCGTTATAAACCGAGTTGGTCGAAGTTGGTTTTATTTTATTTTTTATCGGTTCAAGCATCTCGACCAGCACTAATAAAGTTATTTGATTTTTACAAACACGAAATTTAATACTTTTAATCAATATAATTTTTTATACTCATATGAAAAATTAGATAAAAAAATACATGGAATAGCTCCAGCCGCTGCTATGGCATGTTTTATTTCTTCATGAGTTGATATCAAGCACAAAACAGAGCAAGCAATCGATCTTATTGGTGATGGAAATTCTTCCTCGTCTGTTAAACATGAGCATTACTTTAAATTTGTATTATTGGTGTTTTAATGTATACAAGTATTTATTTTGCACCATGTTTTTTAAACAAATAGAAACTTCTTGAAAACAGTTTTTAATACTTTTCATAAACTTTTACTAATGTTTGTCAATAAATAGCAAAACTTTACTCTCAAAGATTAGATATTTCAACTCAACTAAAGCTTTAATTATAACTATTTAAGTATCGTATAATTATGTTTTATGTACTTTAACAATTAGTAACTATAAAACGTCTAAAATTGATTTTCTCTATTTTTACTTTGTTACTTAGCTTGTTTATAACATGTGTTTTTATACTATTTGTTTACATTATTTAGATAAGAACAATACAATATCCAAGAACTTAGATAAGAGTTTTAGCTATCTAATATTCAATAACTTTGATGTAGATTTAAAGTTATTAATTTCCGATTTTATTTTTTAAGTTAATAATTTGTTAAATATTAAAAAATATCCAAAACAGTAGCTACCTTGTTTTTATTTTATATCTTAATATTTTAATTTCTTAGCTTTTTTAACAAAATAAAATAGTTTTTGACCAAATAAACTTGAACTGATTTTTAATTACTTTCATTTCAAATCTAATACTTTAATTACTTGTAAAATAATTCAATATAAACAAAAAATTGCAGTACTTTTTTTATTTGCTTTGTTTTCATATTAATGTTTCCTAATTTAGAATATATTTATTATGTTAAAAATTGCATAAAAGAGTCTTTTAAACATTTTTATAAACTAACTAATGCAATGAACTGTCAATTTTGCAGACTTGGGTCTTCTTTTTTTACTTTTAAGAAGATTTACAACAGGAATCACAGCACCTGCATTATAAATAGGTCTCCAAAATTCCGGGTTTTCGTGTAAAATCATCTCAAGACATCTCAGTGATGCGTCTTGCCTCGCTTCAGACCTTGACTTCAGCATCTCTAAATTATTTAAATTTAAAAGGTGAAAAATATTAACTTTTTTAAATAAAAAAAACAAGTAAAAAAGAAACGAACATCAACAATTAAGAAAATTTAACAATATGGTTTTCATCCAACACTTAACTTGTTAGAACAGAAATATTTCTCATTTTAGGTATAAGCTGTTTATACTATGTTTTATGTCAAACTTACTGGAATTTTTTAAATCATCCATTTTATCATGAAATCATTAAAAAATACTTTCTTCAGCTTTCAATTTATATACTTTGTTACTCATTTTTTTATAAATTACACATGCATATCTTACTTTAAACGGTATATTAGCATTTAGTAGTATCAACGCCACGAAACTGAAGTGTATATATATATATATATATATTTTAATTTTATTTCTTAAGAAAATACTTTATAATTTCTTCGGTTTTCATTACTTAAAAACCAATTTGATTATTTAGGGAAAATAGTGTTAAGCATTATTGTAAAAATTGTGAGCTAAAGGCGTCTTTTCACTTTCCTAAAAAACTTATGTTTAATAAAAAAATTAGGCTTTGTAACAAATGTAGTTTAATAAAATTTTTGAGCTTGATACAATTCAAGCTAGCGAAACTGTAAACAAAACTTATCATTAAAAATTACTACTTTAAACTTTGTTATTACTTGAGTTGATATTAGTACGTTTTTTGTTTAAAAATAGTTTGTATAATTCTTAAAATAAACGTGGATTACAGTTTTGAAACGTGCCATTTAATACAGTTAAAAAAAAAGCATTAAATTATCTGCTGAAAACAATTTAAATTGCTTTTTAAAACTCAAAACAAAGATTTCATGATAATACATTTTCATGAATTGTAACTTACCAACTAACGTTTCCCAAACTTTATCTGAGTCAAGATCGTCTAAACTTAGAATGAATTTTAACAACTCGGCATTAAAGTTTATTGCTGCTCTGTTAATTAAGCTGTCTCCATGGACATCTCTTTTGTTTAAATCGGCACCCAATTTTATTAAAAATTTAAAAGTCGTCAAAGCACCACCAGAAGCAGCATACAGTAAAGGTGTTGCTCCGTCTCTGATAATAATTAAACCGGCTTATAATTTTTTAAACGATTAAGCATTGTAAAAAAAAATTTTAATTTCTTCCACTAACCCTTCAAGTGCTGGTATTTCGAGTAGGTCAGGTTTTCTCCGCAACAGACTTCTAACTACTGCTATCTGATCATTTTGAGCTGCTCGGTGTATAGGAGTAAGCCCCTTTGAGTCACTCATGTTTATTGAAAACTTGCAGTGAGACATTAAAGCTGTGACGCATTCTAACGAGCCCGTTCGGCACGCGTAGTGCAACGGGGTACCACCTGAAAAATTTACAGTCTGAAACAGTGTTTTTAAAACCATCAACAAAGTATGGCTTGTGTACAAAAATATATTAAGTTTTAATATTTTATTTTTACGAAATAACCCTAAATGCTAAGACTGTTAAATGATTTTTTTTAGGTAGTGTAATTAGCAATTCAAACTAGCTTGTTTGTATATCGTTGACATCAGACCTTCGTATATTAAGTTTCAGACTTTGATTGAGTAGCAAAGCTAGTATAGAAGTGCGATTGTTAATACATGCATCATGAAGTACTGTCATTCCCTTTATAGAAATGTTACTTAATTATCTAGCTTCACAATTGAAAAACTAAATGTTATGTATTTTTAGTTTGTATAGTTGAAGTCATTTTTTTAACCAAAGTTATCATTGTATTTTCTTTTCGAAGTTATAAAGGTGCAATCAATGTACCACTCTAAATTCTTAAGAAAACAGTTTGTAACACATGTTTAAGAATTGAACTAATATAGATTTAATCTACATCTACACACGTAAATAGTTTGTTTAAGTGTTCCTGAAGTATTAAGATATTGATGCAAATGAAAACACACTGTTAAAGTAGACTAAAACTAACTTTATCATGATTTTGCTTGAAAAAAGCATTGTCTATTAAGTAGGTTATTACAACTAAGTGTTAAACCATCGCATACTCAACAACAAAAACTAACTTAAGTTATAAAACTTTTTTTATATTACTGAGTACGTTATTTGGTTATTCTTATAAAAATATATTTAATCTTATAATTTTTGGTATAACTTATATAATTTAAACCATTTTTTAAATTTCTTTTATTTATAAAAAAGTTTGTCTTTACTTTTGTTTCTTTTCGTCACATTAATTGTTTAATAACTTTGTTAAAAATGTTTAAACAGTTTTTTTTTTAATAGAGTAGCTATTACAATAATTTTTCAAATTTTAATGCTAACCATCATATCATGAGACATGAGCGATGTTGAAGGCATCTTCTTCATTAAGGCAATAAATGGTGCTACAAGGCCTCTACAGGCGCACATTCTTAAACCAGTCTCAACATTCTGTTGAGATTAAAAAAAACAGTTATATGAAATTGTTCACTACAATGTTTTTAAAACTGAGTTTTTTTATTAAAAAGTTTTAGTTTTACTTTATTATATACTGATTTTTTTATGGTGATTATTCATTTATCAAACAAAATGTTTATACTTGGTAACGTTTAGAAAAATTAAAATCTAAGCAACTCTTTACAATAAACAAATTTACTTTGTTTGTCAGTGCTTTTTTAATGCCGAATGTACTTTTAAAAAGTTCAGCAATCTGCTGATCATTCATAGCAAGCTTTTTCAGGCGCATTTCGTTTATTTTCTGGTATTTTGAGTGCAGCCAAGTAGGCTGAGGTGGTGACACAGGATAAAAATCTCTCAAAGGTACATGAACGACGTAGTACTCTTTACCGTCTAATTATGTAGAGTGTTAAAAAAAAACACAACTAGTAAATTTTTACATTATCATTTGTCAAAATACTGTTTATACTATATCATTAGATAATCAGTTTTGATAAAACAGTTTTTGTTTAAAAAGCCTTAAAAAATGAACATAAATGCTAACGCCTCAATAACTTGTAACTTTTAATTATAAACTAATTTGTTAATAACAAACCAAAACTTAGTTGATATCTTTCAACAAGATTTTTTAAACATATTTTCCAAAATAAATATTTCTATTGTTTTTGCACTAGTTTTGAACATAAACAAATACATGCAAACAACTAAGTAGAAAAAAAGAAGCAAATTATTAGCTTATAAAAGTTAGTTTAAACCATTTTATAAATTATTTTATTAAAAAGGCTAAAATTGTTCGAAAATCTTGCAAATAATCTTACTTAATACAGTTGTTTGTAATTCATATTCTTGTTTTGCTCTTCTTCTTTTTATATTGTCTATGTATTCAGCAGCGTTATTTTTTGTTTCGATATAGAAATCTTCATCGATTAAGGTCTATTTAAGAGATAACTGTTTTAAGTTTCATTGCTTCTATTTTTTTTGTAAAACCTTTGTTTAAAAAAGCTGTGAATAAACACATGATTAAAAAAAATATGACATGATTCAAAGTATGATTTATTTTATGAATATTAAAAAAAGTTTTAAAAGTCAGCATTATGTTATCTGAACAGTACAAGTTAAATACAATAATAATAATATTTTTATTTAAACGTGTTAAAATAAGAAGTTTAAAAATAAGAATATACGATAAACACAGTTATTTTAATAGAAAAACAGACGTTGAAAAGATAAAAATTACTTAATTATTTTCACCTCAATTTCGGTAGTGTCATAGTCAAACTGTATGCCACCATGTACATGGGCTATTTTGATTCGTTCTCCATTCTCGTTTATTGTAAAAGTTTGATTTGGATGTAAATCTTTTGGACCAATAGCAAATGGGGGTAATTCAGACTCTGTTCTTCTTGTTTCAACTGTAAATTTTTAAAGGCATAACATTGTTTATTGAACGACAAAAAAAGCGCTCAAAAAGTTTAGTCTAAGTACCTGGTGTACAAAGGAACCTTATAGTACAAAGGAACCAAAGATGTGAAGATAACTTGTTGTACTCATTATTTAAATATATAAATCTTATTTAATCGCTGTTCCAGATATACTTTTATGCAACAAAAATTTTTCAATTAAGTCTTATTTCTCTATATCATAAGTTTTTATTAAAATTACCTGATAATTCAGTTAAAAAGTCATGAATGTCAGGAACCTTCATAAGACGCTTTTTCAACCCAACTAGTACCAGAGAAACTGCATTGATTATTTTAAGCATTTCTATGCTTTTTCTTGTTTTCGGATTAATTGGAAGGGCTTTTTTTATCATTTTTACCTATGCAACAAAAAATTTTTTATACATGACAAATTGTATAAATAATAAAGTATTAAAAAAGTTTTATAATATAGAGTACGTCCAAAAATTTACTTTAAGTTTTATAAACTCAATTTTTTCAGTACTGGTTTTAGAAATATACTATAGACTACTTTACATATAACATAAATAGACTTTTAAAAATGCAAAGAAATGTATAGAGATTTACAAATAATATTATATCTAAATTCTAACCTGACGCCTCAACTGACGATTCATTCTTTGTAAAGCCATTGGAGAAATAAAATCGTCATCAGCAAGCAGCAAAGAGGAAGTTATGTCGTAATCACAATTGCAAATTATAACATTGGCGATTGGTGAGCATCTAACTCTTGAAACATGAAAACTCATTAAAACACGAGCATGGTCTATTAAAAATTAAAAAGTTTAATCAATTTTTTTTTACAAGTGTTTGTTTAATGAAAAAATAGTAAAAAATACGTTTACACTAAAGTAAAAATACTTGACAGTTAACTTAAAGGTAAGTTATTAATTTTGTAAAAATTTTTAAATATTACTAGCTTTTTAACACTTTTTTTTGAATTTATACTTAAAAAATACTCATATCTTAAAATATTTATCTATTTGAAGCACTGGAAACTTTTTTTTTTTTAAACTTTAAGAAAAAAAAAAAGTAACACGGATAGGAAATGTTAATTTTATTATTAAAAAGTTTAGGTTCTATTTTCTCTAAAATAGAATAAATTGGTGTGAACTATAATTTTTATAAGTTTGTAGGTTTAGTTTCTTAACAATTGAAGATATACTTTAGAACTGAAGATATACTTTATTTGCTTTTTACTTTATAAAAATCAAAGTTCATAAAAATTAAATGACTATTTTAAAAGATATTTATTTTTAAACAGAAAATTGTAAATTTAGTCTATATATATATTTTTAAACTGATAAAATTACAACACTAATTTAGACTTACCTGAATAAGTATTGAAAAACTGACTTTCCTTTTCTGCTATTTTCTCGCTAGGGTTAATTTCATTTAGTTTTTTATAAATATCCTTCAACATTGCTTCTTTTGTAACGAATTCCTGACCTGTTATTTTGCTAGTTGAAAACTAAAACACCAATATAAAGCAACTTAAAATCGAAAAACTTATTTAGCTTTTATTCAAAGCTTCAGCGGTAAATTCAAACAAACCAGCGTTTGTAAATTCTTTAAAGGGATCTTTACCCTCCTGGTCATATTCTCCGGAGGACGTGTTAACATTCAATAGTGTTCTCCATTTCTCCTGAAGCTTTTCTCTTTGCAGCTTTTTCACTCTCACACCGTGCCAAATTGATTTCATGGCGTAGTCAACTTCAACCAACAGCTGACCTTCATATGTGTAAGATTTGAAAAAGATGTGTTATTTATAACAAGTGGTTTTAAAGTTCTTTAAAAGCTAAGCCTATACGTGCTACTGAACTAGTTCTCGTTGAAAATAGTAACTGTTTATCTAGCATTCAAAACATACGACTTGTTTTTATTTTTAACTTACCCACTCTTGTGTCCTTGTAAGCCATCGGAAAATGACATGTAGACGAGAGATCAAAGTTAGGCTCCAAAGACAAGCATGGCATTTGATTTGTACCGAAAATTCCTATTGTCAGCTCTCGTATGACCTTTAAAATAGAATAAAGAATCGTATTTGATCATATGAAACTTTAGAATTAATATAAAGTTACCTGGTGTACTTCTCTGTACTCCAAATCAGAAGCCAAATGGTCTTTTGGAAACAAAAGGGTCATAGTTGTCGGTTGTTGGCTTAGTTTCAAATTCGAAACTAAACCTATCGGCATTGGTCCTTGATTTCTGATAAAGCAAAACTATTTTAGAATAACTGTATAGAAAGTTAGTTTTTATAAGTTCTTAAAAATCTACTTAAGTTACGACTGCTATTTTTTACTAAACCCTTATATTAAAACTAAACTAAAATGTTAATAAAATGAATTTTATTTGAAACTAAAAACATTTCGAAAAAAAATAGAATGAAAAGTTTAAAAGAAAAACAGTTAACATTTATTTAAAAAAAATATAACCAAAAAAAAATTAAAGTTACATGTTACTTTTATAGTACTTTTATACCATTACTTTCTTTGTAAAACATAATGACTAACAAAAGAGCAAATATTGCAGAACTGCATCAAGTTTTAGTATGTTTTTCTTACACCAAACTTATGTTTATACTTGTGCCTAAATTTTGGTTTATACCTATACCTTACAGATTCAACTGTAAGAACACATAAAGTAGTTATTTTTTTCTCAGTTTATAAAGCTTTAAGTACTTACTTTAAATGGCTAATAATCTACTTGTCTGTTTTATGTAAATTAATAAAAAAATCACCTAGAGTCATTTGATAATAGCCAGTTAGAACTGTACTCAGCAATCAGTTCCCTCAGTTCTTCTTTTTTAAACGCATCAAAAAATGCACCGTCCATATTTTGCTCCAGTTCTTC
>NW_028140463.1:0-25971 GCF_965202585.1 Thalia democratica | reverse complement strand
AGAAGCCTGTATTTTACCTGCTTTTGTGACAAATTTTCCGTTACCGTTGGTAACTAGGCATATAGGAAATATATTTATGTAAACCTGTGACAACTTTAAAAAGTATCAAGTCATTTAGAGAGTTTTGTAAATACTTACTAGCTAATTGCTACCTAATAGCTAACTGCTACTTAGCAGCTAACTTATACTCTTTAGCTAACACAAATTTGGTAGCTTACTTACTTAGTTGCTAACTCCTACTTGGTAAGCTAAGACCCTTAGCAACAAAATATGATACTTACCTTTTTTAAGTGAACGGAAATAACCATAACATATTAATTTAAAAAAAATTTTACGGAAGTAAAACTATTAATACACGATGTTATGAATTATCCTAAAGATAAACAATATGTCAATATAATTCGTGCTGTAACATATAATTGATAGGTTACTTACACAAGTAGCTAACTTATGATTGGTAGCTAACTTTTGCTTGCTAGCTAACGCCTACTTGGTAACTATAACTTGACAGTTTTAAAATTATTTGAAGTCTAATAAGAGGCCCACTCTCCTGCCTAGTACATGGCCTATTTCTTGGATTTCAATATTGCTTCTACTAGGCTCACAAATGTTGGCTAAGCAATAAAGCCACCACCAGGGGCGTCGCGTGGGGTGTTGCACTGCCGCAACTGCACCACCTTGAAATTTTGTAAGAAAAAAAATAAGTATCTATAACGTTTTCGTTATTTTTTAAACAAAATCTCTTTTAAAACTCCAATTTTGAAAACGACCATTTTGCCCACTTCACTGCCGCAAACTCTTAGCTGACTGCCGCAAATGAACTCAAAAAAGCAAAATTTCTTCAAGAATTACCGCAAAATCAATATCTTGCGGTAAGTAAGTTAAGTTGAAAATTCCCTAAAACAGGACTTGCTTAAGTATCATCTACAAGCTATTGTAAACATAAAGTAAAAACAAAGCTAAGCTACTGCAAAGTGCAAAGGATTAAACTTAAGTTTATGTACCCCCATGATTTTTTAAATTTAAGAGATCACTTCTATTAAAAAGAAACAATAAAAGAACAAAACTTGTCATAAATTACATATTTTGAAAAAAAAAGACAAAAAACATAAATCACCAAAGTCTTAAAAATTTGTTTTTTTATTTAAATCTGCATACATAAACTTAACTATAACTGATTATTGTTATCATAAAGTTAATAAAATATTTAATTAAATTATATTTAAATATAAAATTTGAGTGCTGAAAATAAATGTTAAGAAGTTTATTATAAACTTTTAGTTTACTCTTACAGAAAAATAATTTAGATTTATATTAAATAAAAATTAGTATTATTGATACAGTCACATATTTAAATAAAGTAAATAGCTTTAACTTAGAAATTTTGATTACTTAGAGTAGTTAAACATTTTAGGAGAATTTAGTCTACTTTATATGACTTTTGGTTTAATTTTTTTATTAACAAAGAAAAAATTTTAGATAAAATTTCTGAAACATGGTTGCCTTGCCTCATAATCAGGATAACTTAGAAATTAAAAAAAACTAAAGATGACCCAAGATAAATTAAAACAGACCAATTTAGAAAAATATTCAGGCTGACTAAAGCAGTTTTAGTTTTTTACTCTGAAAATAACAAGCTTATTTATAATTAAAAAATAAGTGTTTTACCCCTATGGCCACATGAAAACTAACTAACCAATTTTTTTAATGCTATAATGGTTACATATTTATAATTTATCTTTAAATTTCTTGAAAAGTCAACAGCCTCACCAACTAAACTTAAAAAAGTTGAGCTCCTGAGAAAAATACTGTCATCAAAATGAAAAACAAATTAAATCTAAATAAAGAAAAGATACCCTTAAAAAACTATTGAATTTTAAACCTCCAACAAAAAAACATTAAATTTAGAAAAAAGTTTTAAAATTCTAAATGTTTGTAGAAAAAATTGTGCAAAATTTTGAGGGGTAAGGGGGGGGGGGGGAAAGTGTGTATAGGCTCTTTTTTCATGTTGTTCTTATTTTAACGTTTTCAGAAAGCTAATAGTTACTTTTAATAAACTTGAAATTTCCAATTAAACTTTTAGATACAACTGGTCAAAGCCAGAGAGTACAATTATTTATTATACAAGGAGCAAACCAAAACACCAAAAAAATACAATTTTACTGAAAACCTATATTCTCCATAATTTATAAAGCAATTCTTATCAAACTTTTTATCCTACTTTCTAGAAAATTTTATACTTTTGTTGAAGAGAAGTTTTAAATTTTTAAGTATCAATATATATTTTTATATATACAAAAAAATAATTACTTTTCTCATAACTTTTTTTTCTTAGTGTTTTAAATATCTATTTTAGCAAATTGCTTTGTTTTATAAAAGAAACATCTAAAGATTTTAAGGCCAACTTATAAAAAAAGATATTATTATAGTGATTTGATTTATTTGTTGTTCGAGTTTATATTATATTAATAAGGATTCTTTTGTACCTCTGACTGTGAATTACCATATCTCAAAAATTAATATGAATTTTTTATATTGATAAAAGATGACTTTTAGTTAAATTAAAACTGTATAAAATAACTTCAGTAAAATAATTCTAAAGTAGATGATAAAATTGTTATAGAAAAAAGTCTTTATTTAAGATAAAAACAAGAGTTTTAAAGTAGGGGATTTTTTTAAATTTCTGCACCACCTAATAAAAATACCACGCGACGCCACTGGCCACCACTACAAATTTACCAACGGTACAAACAAAACAAATATTAAAAAAAAAAAGTTAGCTGAATAAATAATCTATAAGTAAAATAATATTATAAAAATAAAAACAAAGCCATTTATTTATTATCATTTTATAAGTAATCACTAGTTGATGCTTATAATTTTTTTTCTTATAATTTACATATTATTAATAAGATATATTTTAAATTATAAATTTCAGCAACAAAAAAAACTATCTCATCACAATAGATTGGAACAATAAAACTACACAGTTAATCACAACCAAACTAAAAGTTTTATAGAGTTTCTTAGTCTTTAAAAGAGTTGCATTTGAGTTTATGATCTTAAATTTAATCGTTTAAAAATGAGAACATATAGTCTTTCTGTTACGTTTTTTTTTTGTAATTCTAGGTAAGTAGTCCTTTTAGTTAGTGACGGAAGCTTGGATTTGAACTATGTTTGTAAAAATTTACGTTACCGTTGATAACCAGGCATAAAGGAATTACCTTTTATGTAAACCTATAACAACGTTAAAACGTACCCAGTCTTTTAAAAAGTTGTGTAAATACATGGTAGCTAAGTTAAACTTGGTAACTAACTCCTACTTAGTAGCTTACTCATGATTGGTATTCACATCCTCAATCGTTCTTGCACTTTATGAACGTGTCTAAAAGGGTTTATAGATCAATGGCCAGTTTATAGAACGCTGAGAACAGTACTAGCTTTTCATCCCTAGCCGATCATTTTTTCATGTACGAATTTCTTAATATCCTTAAGGTGCAGTAGTTTATAGTAAATAACTCAACCGTGGTAGCAAATAAGTGAAAGTTAGCTACGAAGAATAAATTAGCTACTAATAAAGAGAAATCAACCGAGTATGAGTTAGTTACCAAATAGTAGTTAGCTACCAAATATAAGTTAGCTACCAAGTATTAGTTAGCACCAAGTATAAGTCAGCTTCCAAGTATGAGATATTTACTATGAAGCAGTTAGCTACCAAGTTTTTTTAGAAACCAAGTAGAAGTTAGCTACCATGTATAAATTAGCTACCAAGAAGAAGTTATCTATCAAGTACGAGAAAGCTTTCGAGTAGAAGTTAGTTACCATGTAAAGTTTGCTAGCAAGTAGGAGTTAGCTACGAAGTAGGAAAAAGCTACCGAGTAGAAGTTAGCTACCATGTTGAGTTTGCTACCAAGTAGGAGTTAGCTACCAAGTAGGAAAAAAGATACTTTTTGCTGTTAAACCCAGACTTCTGTCACTTACTAAAAGGACTATTTATAATATTGAAAAACTTTTAACAAAACATTAAAACTATAAGTTCTCATTTGATTAGGTTAAAGATTTAAGGTCATAAACTTTAATGCAACGCTATTAAACACTAGGCAGCTATAAAAATTTAAGCATGAGTACAATTAACTGAGATGTACTATTTTATAATATTCCAATCTACTATGATGTGATAGTTGTGTCGTTGCGATATACTGTGATGTGATAGTTGTACTTTTGCGGTCTACTGTGATCTGATAGTTTTAATGTTGCGATCTACTGTAATTTGATACTTGTACTTTTGCGATCTATTGTGATGTGATAGTTGTACTGTTCAGATCTACTGTGATGTGATAGTTGTAACGTTGCGATCTACTGTGATTTGATAACTGTAGTGTTGCGATCTACTGTGATGTGTAGTTATAACGTTGAGATCTACTATGTTGTGATAATTGTGTTGTTGCTGAAATTTTTAATTTGGAATATACCTAATAGATAATATGAACATTATAACATATAGAATTTTAACCATCAGTTGGTGACTACTAATATAATGAAAATAAATAAATAGCTTTTCTGTTATTTCTATAACTTTACTTTTCTTAAATTCTGTTTAGTCAGCTAACTTCTCTCATTTTTGATACTTCTTTTGTTTGTACCATAGGTTAATTGGTATTGGTGACTTCATTGTTTAACCAACATTTGTGAGCCTAGTAGTACTTAAAGATATAGGCATTAATAAGCAGGACAGTTGGCTTTCTGATAGACTTAGCATTATATAAAAAATTGTCAAGTTTTAGCTACCAAAAAGGAGTTAGCTACCAAGTATTAGTAAGATATCACTTATGAGTTTGCAACTATGATTTTTTTAGCTATCAAGTAAAAGTTAGCTGACCAGTAGGTGTTAGCTACCAAGTATGAGTTATTTACGAAGTGTGAGTTAGCTATCAAGTGTGAGTTAGCTACCAAGTATTAGTTAGATATCAAGTATGAGTTAGCTATCAAGTATTAGCTAACTACTAATTAGTTAATAGCTTTTAAGTGTGAGTTAGCGACCAAATAGGAGTTAACTACAAAGTATGAGTTAGCTACCGATTTAAATTTAACCAGAAAAGTATTAGTTATCTACTAAATAGTTTTTAACTGACAAATAGGATTTAGCTACCAAGTAGTAATTAGCCACATAGTTAATTAACATTGGTAATAAAGCAAGTAGTGTATATTCAAAAGCATTATTAAAACTCAAAAATTGAAGTTGTAATTGGTTTACATAAATGTATTTCCTATATGCCTGTTACTAACGGTAACGCAAAAGTTTTTTCAAAAAAAAAGGTCAAATACAGGCTTCTGTCATTAACTAAAAGGACTACTTAGAATAACGTACAACTTTTGACAAAACAATAAAACTAATCGTTCTCATTTGATTAGGTTTAAGATCTATAAAAGACTAAGCAGCTTTATAAAACTGTGAGCGTGATTGCAATTAACTGTGATGTAGTAGTTTTAATATCCTAATCTGCTCTTATGTAATAGTTGTGTCGTTGCGATACACTGTGATGTGATAGTTGTATCGTTTCATTCTACTGTGATTTAATAGTTGCAATGTTGGTATCTACTGTGATGTGACAGTTGTACTGTTGGAATCTACTGTGATGTGATAGTTGTATTGTTACAATCTACTGTGATGTGATAGTTGTATCGCTTCTATCTACAGTGATTTGATAGTTGTAATATTTGGATCTACTGTGATGTGATAGTTGTATTGTTGGTATCTACTGTGATGTGGTAGTTGTATTGTTGCGATCTACTGTGATGTGATAGTTCTAACGTTGCAATCTACTGTGATGTGAAAGTTATAATGTTGCGATCTATTTCGATGTGATAGTTGTATTGTTGCAATCTACTGTGATGTGATAGTTGTATTGTTGCTGAAATTTTAAATTTATAATATACCTAATCAATGATATGTATATTATAACATTTAAAGTTATAAGCATCTATTAGTGTATACTAACAAAATTAAAATAAATAAATAGCTTTTCTTATAATTAATAACTTTACCTTACTTAAAGATTATTTAATTGGCTAACTTCTCTATTTTTAATACTTGTTTTGTTTGTACCGTTGTTTACTTTTTATTGGAGACTTTTATGTTTAGGCAACCTTTGTGAAACTAGTATTACTTCAAGAAATAGCCCTTGTATTAGGCAAGATATTCGGCCTTTTATTAGACTTGGCGTAATTTAAAAAATTGTCAAGTTTTAACTATCAAGAAGGAGTTAGCTACCAATTATGAGTTTGCTACCAAGTTTTTTTTAGCTATCAAGTAAAAGTTAGCTGGCCAGTAGGTGTTAGCTACCAAATATGAGTTATTTACGAAGTGTGAGTTAGCTACCAAGTATTATTTAGATATCAAGTATAAGTTAACTGTAAAGTATTAGCTAACTACTAATTAGTTAATAGCTTTTAAGTGTGAGTTAGCTACCATATAGGAGTTAACTACAAAGTATGAGTTAGCTACCGATTTGAATTTAACCAGGAAAGTATTAGTTATCGACTAAATAGTTTTTAACTGACAAATAGGATTTAGCTACCAAGCAGTAATTAGCCACAAAGTTAGTTAACATTGGTAATAAAGCAAGTAGTGTATATTCAAAAGCATTATTTAAACTCAACAATTGAAGTTGTAATTGGTTTACATAAATGTATTTCCTATATGCCTGTTACTAACGGTAACGCAAAAGTTTTTTCAAAAAAAGGTCAAATACAGGCTTCTGTCATTAACTAAAAGGACTACTTAGAATAACGTACAACTTTTGACAAAACAATAAAACTAATCGTTCTCATTTGATTAGGTTTAAAATCTATAAAAGACTAAGCAGCTTTATAAAACTGTGAGCGTGATTGCAATTAACTGTGATGTAATAGTTTTAATATCCTAATTTACTCTTATGTAATAGTTGTGTCGTTGCGATACACTGTGATGTGATAGTTGTGTCGTTTCATTCTACTGTGATTTGATAGTTGTAATATTGGGATCTACTGTGTTGTGATAGTTGTATTGTTGGGATCTACTGTGATGTGATAGTTGTATTGTTGCAATCTACTGTGATGTTATTGTTGTATCGCTTCTACCTACTGTGATTTGATAGTTGTAATGTTGGGATCTACTGTGATGTGATAGTTGTGTGGTTAAGGTACACTGAAATTTGATAGTTGTTTCGTTTCAATCTACTGTGATTTGATAGTTGTAATGTTGGGATCTACTGTGATGTGATAGTTGTATTGTTGGGATATATTGTGATGTGATAGTTGTATTGTTGCAATCTACTGTGATTTGATAGTTGTAAAGTTTTAATCTACTGTGATGTGATAGTTGTAATGTTAGTATCTACTGTGATGTGATAGTTGTATTGTTGCGATCTACTGTAATGTAATAGTTGTAACGTTGGGATCTACTGTGATGTTATAGTTGTATTGTTGGGATCTACTGTGATGTGATAGTTGTATTGTTGCTATCTACTGTGATGTGATAGTTGATCGTTTCTTTCTGCTGTGATTTGATAGTTGTCACGTTACGATAAACTGTGATGTGATAGTTTTAATGTTGGTATTTACTGTGATGTGATAGTTGTAATGTTGCGATATACTGTGATATTGAAATTTTAGGGTTGCGATATACGTGATGTAATAGTTGTTTTATTGGTGATGTTTATATTTTAGAATATAACTAATCAATGATATATATATTATAACATATAAAGTTATAGGCGTCAAATGGTAACTAAAAATAAAATGATAATATTTAAGTCGTTATATTGTTATTACATAACTTTTTTAATACATACTTCTTATGTTTTTATCGTTGGTTAATTTTGGTTTGAGATCTAATTGTTTAACCTACATTTGTGAGCCTAGTAGTACTTCAGGAAAATAGGTTATTTACTAGGTAGGATAATTGGTCTTTTACTAAACTTTGCATAATTTTTAAAATTGTCAATTATAACTACAAAGAAGGATTTAGACACGTAGTATTAATTAGCTACCAGTATGAGTTAGCTACCAAGTAAGAGTTAGCTACCAAGTATGAGTTAGCTACCAAGTAGGAGTTAGCTACCAAGTATGAGTTAGCTTCCATGTAGGGGTTAGCTACCAAGTAGGATTTAGCTATCAAGTGTCAGTTAGCTACCAAGTATGAGTTAGCTACTAAGTAGAAGTTTACTACAAAATATAAGTTAGCACCCAAGTATAAATTAGTTACCAAGTATGAGTTAGCTACCAAGTATAAGTAAGCTACGAATTATGAGTTAGCTAGCAATAAGAATTAAACAAAAAACGTATTAGTTATCTACTTAATAGATTTTAGCTGACAAGTAAGATTTAGTTACTAAGTTGGAGTTAGCCAGATAGTTAATTAACATTGGTAATTAGGCAACTATTGTACATGCAAGAGCATTATTTAAACTCAAAAATTGAATTTACTATAGGTTTACATGTATATATTTCCAATATGCCTAAATACCAACGATAACGCAAAAGTTGTCACAAAAACAGGTAAAATCCAGGCTTCTGTAACTAACTAAAAGGACTACTTATTAAGAATAAGGTAAAACTTTAGACAAAACAATAAAACTAATCGTTCTCATTTGATTAGGTTTAAGATAATAAATTATAATGCAGCTCTATAAAAGACTAAGCAGCTTTATAAAACTTTGAGCGTAAATGCGATTAACTGTGATGTAATAGTTTTAATATTCTTATTTACTCAGATGTGATAGTTGTGTCGTTGCGATACACTAGGATGTGATAGTTGTATTGTTGCTATCTACTGTGATGTGATAGTTGATTGTTGCAATACACTAGGTTGTGATAGTTGTATTGTTGCATTCTACTGTGATGTGATAGTTGTATTGTTGCGATCTTCTGTGATGTGATAATTGTAACGTTGCAATCTACTGTGATAGGATAGTTGTAATGTTTTAATCTACTGTGATGTGAAAGTTGTAATGTTGCGATCTACTGTGATGTGATAGTTGTATTGTTCCTATCTAGTGTGATATGATGTTTGTATTGTTGCGATCTACTGTGATGTGATAGTTATATTGTTGCGATCTACTGTGATGTGATAGTTGTATCGTTTCTATCTACTGTGAGGTGATAGTTGTAACGTTTTAATCGACTGTGATGTCATAGTTGTATTGTTGCTGAAGTTTATAATTTAAAATACACCTAACCAATGACATGCATATTATAACATAAAAAGTTATAAACATCAATTGGTGACTAATAATAAATTGATAATATATTTTTTGTTATTTTTATAACTGTACTTTTTTTAAGATTATTTAATCAGCTGACGTCTCTGTTTTTTATTACTAGTATAGTTCGTACCGTTGCTTAATTAGTATTGGAGACTTTATTGTTTAGCCAACATTTGTGAAACTAGTAGTACTCTAAGAAATAGATCATGTACTAGGCAGGATAGTTAGTCTTTTATTAGACTTTGCATAACATTAAAAAATGTCAAATTTCAGCTACCACGTATTAGTCATATACCTAGTAAGTGTTAGCTACAAAGTATAAATTAGCTACTAAATAAAAGTAAGTAAGCTACTAAGTATGAGTTAGCTACCAAGTATGAGTTTGCTACCAAGTTTTATGTAGCTCCCAAGTAGGAGTTAGATGACCAGTAGTTGTTAGCTACCATGTATGAGTTAGCTACCAAGTGTCAGTTAGATTTTAAGTATCAATAAGCTACCAATTAAAGTTTAACTAAAAAACTTATTAGTTTACTTCTTAATAGTTTTTAGCTGACATGCAGGAGTTAGCTACCAAGTAGGAATTAGCCACACAGTAGGTTAACATTGGTAATAAAGCAGCTGTTGAATATGCAAAAGCATTATATAAACTAAAAATGTTAAGTTGTTAGAGGTTTACATTTTTTTTTCCTATATGCCTGGTTACCAAAGGTAACACAAAAGTTTTTACAAAAACAGGTTAAATTCAGGCTTATGCGACTAACTAAAAGAACTGCTCAATTAGAATGACTTAAAACTATTAGTAAAAAGATACTAGTTCAATATTGAATTCTAATAATCATGTGTCGGTTAACCTATCTTTAATGATATGTGTTATTATATGAAATAAACTAAATTTGTCTACAAGCAGGTTTTATGTTTGAACCGATTATTTTAAAATCGTCATCAGGTAACAATCTGGTACTGTTGCTAAGAATGGAGAGCTAATACTGTTTTCAGCGGCCGGTTTACTGGCCATCGATCTATGAACCCTTTTAGACACGTAATAAAGTGTGTGAACAAATAATTATGTAAGTAACATGTATGAGTTAGCTACAAAGTAGTAGCAAACTGCCAATTAGGAGTTAGCTACCAAGTATGAGTTAGCTACATTGTAGGAATAAGTTACCAACTAGGAATTAGCTACTAGGTATGAGTTAGCTACAAAAATTATGTTAGCTACCAAATTGCAGTTAGCCACCAGGTAGCAGTTAGCTACTAAGTATTTACAAAATTGTTTAACATACTTGGAAAAATATTTAAATTAATATAAAATTTAAGATAAATGTATTTTCTTATACCTGAAAACTAACGGTAACGCAACAGTTATTACAAAACATGTCAATTTCAGGTATCTTTCACTAACTAAAAAGACTACTTTGATTAATATAAAACTTTAGACAAAACAGTAAAATTATACCTTTTCAAATGATTAAGTTTAAGATTTAAGGTCAATATCTTAAAAGAAACTCTATAAAATATTAAGCAGCTCTATAAAACTTTGAGCATGATTGCAATGAACTATGATGTAATTGTTTTAATATCCTACACTACTCTTATGTGATAGTTGTGTCTTTGCAATATACTGTGATGTGATAGTTGTATTGTTGCGATTTACTGATATGTGATAGTTGTATTGTTGCTGCTGTTTATAATTTAGATTATACGTATTTAGTGATATGTATGTTATAACATATAAGGTTATTATCATCAACTAGTCACTATTAATAAAATGATTATATATAAATAGCTTTTCTATTATTTTATGTCGTTACTTTTCTTGAAGCTTATCTAATCAGCTGACTTCTCAATTTTTTTATACTTGTTTTATTTGTACCATTAGTTAATTATTATTGGAAACTCTGTTGTTTAGCCAACATCTGTGAGCTTAGTAGTACTCCAAGAAATAGGCCATGTACTAGGCATGATAGTTGGCTTTTTATTAGACTTTGCATAACTTTAAAAATTGTCAAATTTTAGCTACCAAGAAGGAGTTAGCTACCAAGTATAAGTTAGTTACTAAAATGGAGTTAGCTATCAAGTATTGGTGAGCTACCAAGTATGAGTTAGCTATCAGGTATGAATTTGTTATTAATTACAAGTTAGCTACCAAGTAGGATTTAACTACTAAATAGGATTAGCTGCTAAGTGAGAGTCAGCTGCCAAGTAGGAGTCAGCTATTAAATAGGAGTTAGCTACCATGTATGAGTTAGCTACAAAGTCAGAGTTAGCTACTAAGTATAAATTAACTACCAAGTATTAGTTAACTACTAAGTATGCGTTATCTACCAAGTATAAGACAGCTACTAATTATGAGTAAGCTACAATATATTAGTTAGCTCCCTAGTATGAAGTAGTTACCAAGTAGTAGTTCGCTACCAAGTCGGAGTTAGCTACCAAGTATGAGATATATACAAAGTAGAAGTTAGCTTGTAAGTAGAAGTTAAACACCAAGTAAGAGTTAGCTACCCAATATGATTTAGCTATCAAATATGAGAAAGCTACCATTTAAGAGTTATTTAGCATGTATGAGTTAGCTACCAAGTAAAAGTGTGTTACCAATTATGAGTTATAAAACAAGGTTTTTTAGCTACCAAGTAGGAGTTAGCTACCAAGTATGAGTTAGCTACCAAGTAGTCGTTAGCTGGCAACTATGAGTTATCTACTAAGTAGGAGTAAGCTACCAAGTAGGAGTTAGCTACAAAATAGGAGTTAGCTACCAAGTATAAGTTAGTTATCAAATAAGAGGTAGCTACCAAGTTTTAATTAGCTACCAAGTAGGAGTAAGCTAGCAAGTAGGAGTTAGCCACCAAGTAAGAGTTGGCTAACAAATTTGATTTAGTCACTAACCATGAAATAGCTACCAAGTAGTAGTTATTTAACAAGTGCGAGTTAGTTACCATGTATGAATTATCTAACAAATACGAGTTAGCTACTAAGTAGGAGCTAGCTACCAAGTATGAGTAAGCTACTAAGTAGAATTTAGCTAGCAAGGGTGATATAGCTAACAATCATGAGTTAGCTACTAAGTTAACTAACATGGCTAAGTAAGCTATCATTGTTTATGCAATATATTAAATTAAACTAACTATTTACTGATCTTAAGGATAGTTTGTAATATTATGAAATAACAAAACTTAGTAGTGTAACAAAAAAAATAGTAATCATATGATGGTTATTTTTGGTTAAACGACAATGATAAGTATAGGAAATTGTTTCTTAGAGTTACAGCTTTTCAAAGTTGAACGGATTAAATTAAACTAACATCAGTGATATTAGTAATTGTATGATTTGAACTTAACTTTTTATATGTTTCTTCTACTTAATCTATTTCTCTTACTTTTTCGACTCATCCTTCTTGAACTACTTCTTCTACTTATTCTATCTTTTCTACTTAATGTAATTAGTTTTATTTGTGAACTTCTTTTACGTGTTCTACTTTTTCGACTTGTTTTACTTATTCTTTTTCTTTTACTTTTTCGATTTTTTTTTTTTTTTGTCTTTTGTATTTATTATACTAACTCTAGTTCTTTTACTTTTTAAAGTTATTCTACTTAACCTCTATTTTTTACTTATTCTACCTCTTTAATTATTTTACTTCTTCTCTCTCTTTTATTTATTTTATCTCTTCTACTTAAACTAATTCTTTTACTTCTTAAATTGTTTTACTTCTTCTTCTTATTCGACCGCTTTTATTTCTTATACTTATTCTACTTCTTTTACTCTTTTTACTTCATCAACTTCTTCTACTTATTTTACCTCTTCTAGTTCTTCTACCACTTCGACTTATTCTATTACTTTAACTTCTTCTGCTTATTCTACTTACTTTACCACCTGAACTTCTATCACTTTTTCTACTTTTTCACTTTTCTTTTAATTTTTCTAATTCTTTTATCGCTTTAACCTTGTCTTCTTTTTCTACTAAATTACTACTTCTACCTATTTTAACCACGACTTCTTCTACCTCTTCTACTGAGTCAATTTTTTTCTACTTCATACACTTATACTACTTCTTCTATCTCTTCTACTGAGTCAATTTTTTTTTACTTCATACACTTGTACTACTTCATTTACTTCTCCAACTCCTTCTATCTCTTCTACTTACTTTACTTTTTTACGTGTTCTACTTGTTCAACATTTTCTTATTATTCTACTTTTTCTAAATCTTCTATTAATCTCCTTCTTTAACTTCTTTTACTTCTTCTACCTTTTCTACTTTTTTTACTTATTTCACGTTTTCTACTTCAAACTTTTTGTTTTAATTATCTATTTTAGTTTTTATGATCAATTTGATTAGTTTTACATTGATTGTTTCTTTAGTTTACTCGTAATTTGTTTGATTAATTTCTATTGTGAGTTTTTGTTTTGTTTTACAAACGAAATTACAGTAACCTCTCGCTTATTTACGCACATTGTGTCCACAGAAAAAGTGCGTAAAGATAGGAGAGGTACAAAATATATTTACTACAATGGCTGTTTTTTGATATTGCTTCTAGTTAAAAACAGACTGGGAACTTACCCACTTTTAAAATTTGTTTAACTTATCTATAAATATGAAAATAAAAGATAAAACTGTACATATATAAAAAAAAGATTTAAATTTATATAAAATAATAATACTTGTAAACAAATTTTACTAATTTTATTAATAAGTAGATTTTATCATTATCGTTATTTATATCTGACTTATTTGATACTTAACATTTATATTCTATTCTACTTAGCAAATTCAATTTATAATTAAGCATTTGTGTTAAGTGTAAGCCCTATATTTATTAAGTATCACTTTTACTTTTTGCTAGGAAGTTTCATTAAATTTCTTTTTTAGATGTGTGTTCATATATAGTGCAAGAGTGCTGTATCATTTGTTTGTGATTTAAACTTTCATTGTTTCATTATACTTTTATTATTTAACACAGTCTTTCAGAATTTTAATCTAAACTCTTATTGTTAACAAAATTTCTGATATACTGAGGTATAACTAAATTTTTATCAATTATTCAAGGAACATAAGTTTACATAAGTCTAAAGATATAGTCAGGTGAGTTAGAATTTAAAAACATATTTTACATTAAAAATAAAAACAAACCAATTTGTGCAATATCAAAAAAAAAATTTTTTTTGAATTTTTAGAATATTAAATGCGTAACGTCACGAGTGCGTAAAGATGCGAAAGGTTACTGTAATTAAATTTTTAAAGCATTGCTTTAATAAACTGCTTAACTGAAAAAAAAATCTTGTTATTGGCAAGAAATCGGTACATAAAATTGTGTAAACACCTATCGCTACAAAGAACAAGATACCAGCCAAGTATGAGTTAGCTACATAATTTCTACATATTTTACATATATTCTACATATCATAATAAACTACATATTTTCTAGCACTAAAGCACTTTAAGCACACAATTTTTAGTAGTATCAGTAGTAACTGTCATAAATGAAATTCAATTGCACTGAATTACAGTATTCTTTATTAAATAATGTAAAATTTGAACTAATATATAAGTTGGTTACAAATGATTTTTCTTCGTTATAATACAATATTTCTTTTTCTAACAAAATATTGTTTTTTTGTATATTGTACAAATGTGTAGATACAATGTTAATTATACGTAAACTATGAAACAAAAGTTAAAATCTAGAAGTTTATGTAACAAAAATGTTAAAGTAAAAATTTTTAAAAACAAACTTTAAATTAGATTCTTTATTAATATGATTTTAGTATTAAGTTATTTTTACAGGTTTTTCATAGAGGATATACTGGAAAGTGGCTGGCAAGAAAACCAACATCGCCCCTACGCAACAACGAATTCTGATGTTTTGATCCGTCAATAGCTGTTTAGGGAAAGCTGTGATTTGTCAATATTTGTTGAGGGAGATTTCTGATTGTATAGTAAAGTCTGGGTGTCTCTACTTACTTTTGACGTTTGTAGTAACGATTTTGTAAGTTTAAAATTTAAACATTACTTTGCATGCCTTCATGCTATTGAGAGCTTTTTAAGTTTTTCTGCTTTAATTTTGTGTTTTTTACCTTTTATTTTGAAAAGCTCTTAGACTTATATATTGATACCCATTTACAAACAAATACACGCTCATGCAAAAGAGTTATTTTGTTTTCATAAAAATACAAACCCTATAAAAAAGTTAATATAATCTCCTTAGTTTAAACTTCTTAGTCTGTAAAAAAGTAGATAAATTAAAATAGCAGTACAATAAAATTGAAAAGTTTGACTATTGACAGAAATAATTTTCTAAGGGGATGCGGAAATATTAATAGCTAATAACTAATAACAATGAAAAATAGAGTATAGTCTCAATAACAATACTTTTTAAACTTATTCTGTTTTTTTTTTAATTTTGGAATTCTCAAACAAACTTCAAGTAGTAATAGTAAATTTCAGCAGCCATAGTTTATTTGACAGCATTATCGGTAATTATTGTTAGTGTGCAGTTAAAAGTGTTATTATTTGTAAAGGTTAAGCCGCTTCTTCATCTGAATTTGATTATGTTATATTGATTAATAAAACCATTATATATTGCTGAATATTGTTTACACTAACTATATATACTATACTGTCTATATAGTTAGTTTCTAGTACCCCGCTTACACTTTTGATTCATTTTGATGAGTCAAAAACTTATACTTAAGTGTTTCAAACTCTTTCAAATATTTTTCTATCAACTAAATTTGTTTCCAAATTGTTTTACACTTCATTGCTAGCTAATCATATTTTACAACTAGCTTTGACGACATGAAAATTTAAATACTTTGAAAATTAAGGTATAAATATTAATATTCAAATAATAATCTCACGTTTTGTGTTAGTTAATTTAAATATTTGACAAACGGTCAATACTTTTTACATACTTAAAAAATTAAATGTAGTATGTAAACATTAACAAACTTACTAGATGATTTTATTTATTTAATAGTACTTTTATAAGTTTAAAATTTATTAAAATAGTACACTGCCTGTATCAATATACGTTTTGAACAATTAATTCTCTCTCCGATTGTTTTTTGTGCAAAACGAAGATATAGAAAAAAAACGACACTAAATAAGCGGTTTTAAGTTAGACCGGATAATAGTATTATATTTATCTTTGTAAAAGAGTAACTCGCAACTAGGTACACTCTGTTGGTATGGTACGCACTTTTTAGCTGAAAAACGCTGTGTTTAAAGTACAATTTTGTTTTCCTTTGAAAAAAAGCAAACAAACCCTATAGTAGAATTACAAAACTATTGAATTATAACATAAACTATATTGTGTTTATCTCAAACAAATTTTAACTTAAGGAAACAGAAAAACAATAGGTGACCTGAGATTTTTCTAAACACGACAAATACAAAATAAGTAAAAGTTAATCTAAAAGTTTTTAAAATTGTTAACACTCTTTCTTTAATCATTACTGCCAATATTGACTATAGAAACCACAGGCTTCTATGAGCACCACACCAATTTATTTTTTACTATTGTGTTTTTTTCCAAGACAACCAGTTTAAGTGTAAACAGGTAGTAAATAATAAATAAGCAGGAGTAAAACTTATAACCATAAAATATATTTTTTAAAGAAAATCAATTTCATAAAAGCATAAACAATTTTTTCATAAATCTTTATTTTTTCTAGATTAGTTATTAACTAAATTTACTATGTAAGTTCTAAAGGTTCAAGGAAATACAAAATAGATCAAAAAACTTTGTTGGCCGAATAAAAACAAAATTATAAATCTATAAACACATTAAACATTATGTGTTTGTTTTAGGCTTAATGAAGGTAATCAAAGATTATTTTTCTTTAGTACGCACTGCCGTTTAGGTACGCATTTTTTTATTGTGTTCAAAGTTTGTACCTATTCGGCAGGTTACTGTACTTAAAATTTGCTTTAGTACGAGCGAATCGTAGACAACTATGTAGAAAAATTGCATAGTTATTTTAATTATAAAAATAAACACTTTTTCTAGACAACTTATGTTCGAAAACTTTAGTAAAAAGTTTATACAGCTAACAGCTATTAGGTATAAACACTCTATAGCAGGTTGTTTTTAAAGTTCGCAAACAATTAGAGGCAACTACTAGTAAGAAGACAAAAAAATAGTTAGTAATTAACTACACAACGTATAGGCGATGTCTAATAAATGGTTTCATTTTTAAATTTTAGATTTTACACGTGAGTTAAGAAAACCTTGCTCTGAATCAGCGTTTTCAAAAGTGGACCTTTTGTGATTTAAAAAAGTCAGTGGGTAATACACAGAGAATGAGCAAAATTGAAATCAGAATTTTTAGATAAGTTAGCAAAAATACAGTTTTTTTTTATGCCAAACTTTTGAAACAGTTCCAATTATTTGATTAAAAATCAAAACAAGTTAATCTTATGTTTTACTTTAAGATTAATGTTTGTTATTAACGTTTCTAATTTTAAACCGTTTCTTGAGAAAAACATTGTAACAATTTTGTATTTAAATTTTTATTAGGAATATTTTAAAATACTGAAGATTTACAAAAATGTTACTTTAATAAATTTACTAAATATTTTCAAAACTTAAATATAATAGCCTTAATTAAAGAGTAGGCTTTTAATTAAAGGCAGTTGAAGTATATATGAAAATATTAAAACTACCTGTAATCTTATGTTGTATGGTTGAAACATTAGCTGTTAGTAATTAAACGAGTCTAAGTAAAACTTCAAAACATACTTACAAATTGTAAGTTGTGAGCAGAGTTGTCATAGCTACAGAGTTGAAGGATAATGGTTACTTAATAAATGTTTGTTTGATTTGAATTGAACTCTATCACTTTGGAAAATATTCCTGTCGCCACAATGGCAACTATGCTTGCCGGTTCTAACAGCATTATTTTTTACTAATCATTCAAAAGTATTGCGCTGCAAAAACTTTTATTATAAAAAGAACGCTGAAAATTAAGTTTTGGCTGTTTCATTATGACGCGGGAGTTCGCATACAAATGAGTGCTTTTCCGATACACTCCTCAGTTGCAGCTTGTTGTTTGATGTTAAAATGACTCCTCGTTCGTAGTTTTAGATAAGATCGTTCCTAACCCGTCAAGGTTGACGTCATTCAGTTCTACGCAGTCGCTGTTCGAAACTTTCGTTTTTTCAACCCGAACTCTGAACCCGAGCCATCGCGTTTTTCCGGGCGTTTTCAAGAAAATTTCTTGATTTCTGTTAAAATTTTATTTTTATTTAAGCATGTTTTATTTTCAGCTGAGACAAAAATACTCTTAAGTATTTTTTTTATTTGTCATATAGTCAAAAAAATTATTCAAAACTGATAAAGCAATGTTTTTAACATGTTTTGTACGCTTAGATAAAAATAGTTTTAAAAACTGCAAACACTTTTACTAGCTTTTAAGTAAAACAATTAGTTTTTAGTTTACAAAACAAAATTTACTAATTTCAAGTATGCATTATCATTTTTATTAATACTGTTATTTTATTCAAGCTAATACTTTAAGTAAACTAGGTAAGTAGCTGATGGCATATTAACTTTCAGCTCCTTCAACTTTGTTATTCAACATAAACAAAATTTTAATTTTTTTTTTTTTAATATGAACAAGTCTTTAAAAATTAACAACAGTGCTGAAGTTTGTATAAACAAATATTACTATATGTTTTTGCTTCAAATATGACCTAGCAGTTTAAACAAATACTGCTATGTAATGAAAATAATTAATGTTTAAAATTACTTTAAAGCAATCAACATGATCTTATTAATCCATATAAAAAAAAAAAAAAAATTTAAATTTACTTTTGAATTTTTTATTAAACAATTTCGTAACTTCTAAAGCAAAAAAAAAAATGTTTTTTTTTTATGTAGATCAATTACTGTTGTAAAAGTCCCAATACTGTACTTTTGTTTGAGCTTGGTAGATTACTTTCAAGGAAACTTTAAACATAAACTTAGCGTGATTACTTTAAAACAGTAGAAACTTTGTTACTAAATAGTATTTGAATCATGATTGTTCCATTTAACTGGTTTATAGTCAAATATGCCGCTAATAAAGTTTACGTTCTTAACTTGCTAGTAAAATTATTTATGATAAACTATCGAAATTATTTTTTTCCTCACATTCCGATTTTTCTTGCTTCAAAAATGTTCGAAGCTAAATGAAAGTCTTTTTTGTTTGATTTTGGATGAAGCTTGTGCAGGTTTTGGCAATATTCGTTTGCGTCAGTCCAGTTTATCCGTTTTCTGACAAATAAAAACTTGCGGTTGCCTGTCAATTAAAAACTTGCTTTGATGATGTTCGGTTTCAGATTTTAGTTGCAATAATCAAAATTTGTTGCATAACACGATTTTTAACGTAGATTATAGACTACATTGGAGATAGTGTTACTGTTGTAAAATAATGTTGTTCTTGTTTTTTTTTTTGAATAAAACTTTAAGTTTAAATATTTAAACCTGTTATTTACTTTTAGATAAAATATTACAATTTATTTTTTTTTAGATAAATGTTTATAATAAATATGTCTAAGACGTAACTACACAACTTTGCATTTTTTTAATGTACGTTAGACTTTCACGGAATCAGAAGAGCTGTTCATATTTAATGAGTAGCAAAACGTCGTAAGTCAATAAAGTATTTACTCACAAAAACAGTTGTTTATTTTGTGTCAAGTTTTTTACAGCTTGATTTTGAGACTTAGATATTTAACTTTTTGTTTTTTGTATAACTTGTTTTTTTTTTTGTTTAAAAAATACGTAATGTTCTTTTTATAATGACTTTTTTATTAGTAACTTAAGGTATTTATTCAAATAAATGTAACCTATAGATTAGTGCAGTAGCATTTTAGTATAAAATAAGCAATACAAACTAAAGTGTGTTAGCATTTTTCAGTAGAGTTTATCTTTTGTAAAATTTTACTGCATTTGCAAATACTTCATTTGCAATAACTATAAATATTGGAAACGGGTCACAAATGCACGGAGTCACTTTTTCACGAGCTTTTGCTGCTTTCTTTGAAAAATTTATAGTTTAAAAGTTTCATTCTATAAAACTTTTTTTTCAAATAAAAAAATAGTTTGCAATTCATCTTAAGACTTAATTTTTTTGATTAAGCCGAAGTGCAAAAGTGTCGCTCGTGCATTTATGACCCTCTAAACACCATCCCTTTGATCAATTGGATGAACTACTACGCGCAAACGTACTGTTTGGATACAAAACGCCTTCACTCGCGGGAACGGTGAACATTCTTCCGATGAACCCGCCCTCCTCGGTTGACGCTTTCGGCTTCGGCTTCTCCGTCACCGTCATGTTGGAAGCCGTCACGGTGGTGAAGATCAGCTTGAACACGAGCTGCACGCCGACGAGCCCGCTGATGAGCACGAAGGGCAGCACGAACACGCAGCACATCTTCAGTACGTTTCTTTTTCCGCCTGGCGTTTTGTTTGTTAAAAGTATTTTATTTTTTTTAGCAAATATTTACACGGAATAATTATTTTCATTTTTAATAAATTACAAAGGCATACCAGAACGATTTAAGAAACTAAATACTCAGTACTAATACTTATATTTACTGTTCTTTTCCGCCTGATGTTTTGTTTGATGTTGTAAATTGTATTGGTTTTTTTCATAATTTTTTTTTATTTTGTGGTTAGTTTTTACTAAATGATTTTTTACGTTTTTAACAAATGATAAAGACATACTATTGAAGATACTAAACACTTCTATATTGTTACTGTATTTTTTTACCTGCTTTCTCAGTGTTTTCATACGAATACGATACGCTTGCGCTGTCGTCTGCCACCGAATAATTACTCTGGTTCTGTGTCTCTTGAGTTTCTTGGAGTGTTGTCTCTTGAGTTTTATTTTCAAAACTTTCTACGGTAGTCTCCATTTTTTATAAATTAAGGAATTAGGAAAAAAACGTTGTAAAATTTATTTATTTAAATAAATAAGGTTTCAAGTTGTGACGTAGAAGCTGTTGTCAAGACAACAAATATAAAATAATACAATAATAAATATCAGCTTTTACGATTACTTAAAGTGAATTAGTTCTGTAATTAAACTTCTTAGTTCTGTAAAATATTATAACTATTTGTTTGTTTTAAATCTAAAAATTGTAATGTTGCAGCAGTTGCCAAGACAATGAGTAAAAGAGAAATACACTTTTGTATCAGCTTTTAAGATCTCTGCTTTTACTTTTATTTAAATAATAAAATAAGTACAAATTAACTATTTTATTTATTACTAGGTTTCGGTGGTAACATTTCTGACCATGTCAAATATCAATAAAAAAGTAAAACAGCTAATTCGCACTAACAAATTTGCTTTTGCAGTAAATTGAGCAATATTTAAGACAAATAATTATATATACTCTTATTGAAAACTTTAAGCAAAATTTAGTCATTTTCTTATTTAACAATGAAATACTGTTATACACCTGTCAAGTTGTTTTAGAAAAAAAAAAAACAGGGTTTTATTTAAAAGACAGGAACATTGCTATCATGGTTAAGTTGCAAATAATACAAATAAATGTTTGTTAATTACTGTTTTGTTTGCTATTAGAACAGAGCAGTATTCAAAGTAGACGGTTAGAAAAAATCTTTGTTTATTCATACTTGACTGTTGTTATTTTTTCTGTTGAAAGCAAGACTAATTTTACTGTTTTACAGAGTTTTCGTGTACATTTATTTGTTAACTAATTTTTTTGAATAAGTACTATTTTGATATTCAACATTTTTTAGTGAATGAACAGGTTTTTCAACTCTGCCAACTGCAAGTAAAAACGTCTCTAAAAATTTATCTTAGAATAAGTTTGAACCTCTAAAAATGAACTTAATAAATCTCCTAATTTAAATAACTAAGAAGCTTAATAAAGTTCCTAACTTTGTTGATAGATACCCGAAATATTTATGTTTTTGCGACATAAAGACGGTGTCAAGTAAGACTGTGTTTTAGCAACTTCACAGCTTTTATATGGTAAAAAATATCAACTTCTATCATAATAAGAAGTCTCAACTTCTACATTCGCAAAAAAAAACCTTTTCTACATGTTAAATAACACATACCGATACATAGTTTTTAGTGTGCTAAAAAATACCGCGCTATTTATTTGATACACGTTAATTGCTTTTATTTTATGAGTATTATATTTAGTGCTTACTAAAATCAATATGAAACTTGCGAGCGAACCAAAGGTTTTTCATGAGTTGATATGAATAAGTACGTTGATTAGTTGCGGAATACAAAGAAAAATATATACAAACAAACGGTGTAAAAATATGACTTTTTGTTAGTAAAACATTAGAAATACTTTAATAAAATCATACAGGTGTTATATAAAGTTAATGGAGCTTTGGTTCGCGTAAATCTAAAATCGCAAAAACATACTTTTTAATCTACTAAGTATAGTTAATTATAAAAACGATTTTTCTAAAAATACTTTTTTTTATTATAATTTTCAGGATAATTTTCAACAAAAAAAATAACTTTAGGTGTTAATTCTGATAAATTACTCAAACTGAAACATTTTAAACAAAAATTTTTTTTTTGTCTAATGTTTATTCAAGCTACGGTTTAATTTGAGAAAAATATTGACAGTTTTGCAAGTTTTTAACAAGAAATTAAACATTACAAGCATTTATTCACACAACAATTCTGTACAAAAAATAGTTTAAGAAATAACTTATCAATAAGACTAATTTCAAGCATCGAGTAAAGTCCTTGAGGCGACAGATAGAAATTACTATTTAATTCTGAATAGCAATATTTTCTACTTCCCTTTATTCTAAAAGATGTTTTTTTTTCAACAGTACAAAATTGTTGCACAACTTGGTTTTTTGATCCAGTCAAATCTGTTCTGATCACAAAAAACATTCACATTTTCTATTAGAGTGGTCTTTATGGTAATTGAAGTCACCAAACTGGTTAAACACGTATTTTTTACAGCCCAAGCTCGAAAAAGACTTATTTTTTACTTTTCACCGCTAGCACTGAATATTTAATATAGTTTCAAAACTTCAAATTAATTTGCAAGATACTTTTTTTTTGTATTTCACCATGAACACTAGAATATCTAGTGTGATTCAGATTTGAGCACCCCAAAACAAGTTATACGCACATTGTGAAAACACTGATTGAAATACATAAAACAACTTATATTTCTTATCACTTTAAAAGTTCCAAATGAAACTATACTGTAACAAAACTTGAAGGGTTTTTACATTACAATAAACTAGCTTTAATTTTATATATCTTTTTTTAGTTTAAAATTTAAATTTTAGATCCAATAATCAACTTTACAATAAGGATGTTTTGTTTCTTTTAATTTGGTTCGGCTATTTTAGTTTTAGTGTTCAAAATCGGCTTTATTAACACAATTTTGATAATATTTTCTTTAATTTTGTTTTAACTTATTGTAATAATTATTAAATAACCAGTATCTAAATTATATAAAATTTCACTTAATTTAAAGCCACCCCGTTGTACAATCTTTTTAAAAATATCAAAAGTTACCAAAAATTGTTTATAAATCCAATTGTTTCATACATGAATGTAAATTAAGAAAAAAAACTTTAACAACACGCAAAATGAGATATGGAACATAATAATCCAGTCATATATGTGAAAAGACACTAAAACTACAAATTAAAATGGGAAATATTTTGCAGACTTTTTTAATTTTAATTTTGTCAACAAAAAAATTGATTCAAATTAATATTAAAGTATTTGTCATATTTACTATTGTTATTTTGCCACAGATCTACAATTTGAAAATCAACTCTGCGGGGAAATTTAGTAATTGTTTTTCTCGAAAGTAATAAATTATAATTATCAATCTCCCCTGTTAATCGATTACTGTGTCTTGTTTATTTGTTTTAAACCCATTAGTTAAATTTTTTTCACAACTAAAACAGAGACAAACAGTAAAACCATTGCAAACTATGTAGCCAAGAAAAAATCGAGAAAAACATTTTAGACAAAAATTATCATTAACAAAATAAGCAATTGTGTTTACAGATTCAAGACATCCATTTTAACCTGAAGCGTTTTCATTTAAACCTTAACAATAACAAATTAAAACACAAAGTACTCGTAAGCTGTAATACTGTAAAACGTTAAGCTGCATTTATGTATTGTCACATCTATATCATAATTTACCAGTAAACTTTCTTTCTAAACGAGCTATTTATTTACGGGTCTAATTGGAATGGCTGAACAATTATAAAAAAAAAATTATAAAAGGTGTTTTCAATTAAACTAGAATTAAGCATAATTATACTATGTCTAAGTTAATAACTAAGGCTGTTTTATTATCTTTATAGGCTTAGTAGGTAATAGCCAAACATTATTTAATAAATACATCACTATTATACAGGTTTTAAACACTATGTCATTAACTAATTACAATGGTATACATATAGAATGTTTATCGAACGACAAAAAAAGTGGTGTAGGAAAAAAATTCGGTTTTTGAGTCGCAAACCACTTGGATACAGTTTGACATCTTGTCTAGGACATATTTACATACGGTTTGACTGGTTTGACACAAAATTATTACTAAATTCTTTAAATAACTATCTTGAAATTTTTTCAACTTTAATCTAGTTTGCATTAAACTTAATAACAAAAATATAGGTTAAACACAATAGTACTTTTATTTAGTTTAACTAAGAACAAAGGTAGTTAAATTCGAGACACGTTCAAAATCCACCCGCGTTCAAATCCACCCGATTAAAATCCACCCTGTCAAGTTTAAGAACCGCTTACCGAACGAGGGTAAGGGTTAGGGGTAACAGTGATAGTGAAAATAAATAAAAAATAAATAAAAGTAGTTCATAAAATATATAAATTAAATAAGTAAATAGAGAAAATGTAAAAAAAATCATGTGGATTTTGAACGTGGGTAGATTTTGATAGTATACCATTCGGAAAACTTAAATTCCGATAATTCAAATTCTTTTAAATGTTTTCAAATCCAGATCCAAAAAAAGTAAAACGTACTTTTATAAAAAATAAATACCCTTTTAAACCTAAAAAATTCTTACAAATATTACCTTTTTCTTTTGTTTTATAAATTTTTAAGTTATGACTAAAAAAGGTTTAAATTACAGTAATTTATGGTAGTCTTTAAAATTATCTTTTCGTGTTTCTTTTATTATCATGATAATTTAATAAGACCTACAACTGCTTTTTTATTTTTTTCAAATATATACAACTTTTGATATATTGCCACTTAATTAATTTTTACGAATTTTAACTGTCCGAGTTTGAATTATGTACAGGTCGTTAACACTATAAATTATCATCTTGAAATCGATGAAAAGATAACTTGTGTCTCAAAAAGAAGCTAATATCGTGTCTTAAAACACTTTATTAAAAGTTAATATAAAAATGTTATAGGTTTATATAAAAACACTTATTAAAAAAAAATGGAAAAAACACAACAGTTGAATAAAAAGTTTTTATTAACGACAACAAAAACTGATAACTTTATTGTCTCTTGAAGTCACGAATTACCTCATGGCAAGTCTTCTGTTGTTACCCCTTCCGATTCCGCCGCCTCCGCCACCGCGTCTGGCAACTGGGACGACCTCGGCTGGACCTACTGGGCTGCTTGGTGGTGGGATTGGGTCGTTAATGATCGGATCTCTGACGATTGGTTCTCTTACATCTGGATCCCTAACAACTGGTACTCTAACTGGTGGTTCTGGTAACCTTGGTG